>NW_015150802.1:435255-445255 GCF_000732505.1 Cyprinodon variegatus
CGTCTCCAACAGTTTTGCACCTTCCACCAGTTACGCAATCACTCTTGTTAAATCACCCGCAAACCATGGTTCAGCCCCTCGCGCAAAATTCCAGTTTGTGAGCGCAAATTACTGCACGCAAAATTGGATCTTGATAAATCCGGCCCTTAGTCAGTGAATTCTGAGCCAACAGCTTTTTCCAAGAGAGAAAGAGGTCTAAACGCTACAAGAAAAACAAAAAACAAACATAAAACAACAAAACAGTCCCACCTATATCATCTATAACCAGCAGTTTTAATGACTATAGCCAAGCTGATATTTCTCTGCAGGATACCTTCACAGGAAAGCAGCACAAGACCACATAAAGCTACCATAACAAGAAGAGCAGAGAAAATATAAAGCTCAGGGTTGCACCAAAAAAAAAAAAACTAACAAATAAATGGAAATGGAAACATAGAGACAGAATGAAGCAGAATGATTAAAATTTGTCCCTGTGTCTTCCAGCAGCCTAAAGCAACATAACTATATATAGTTCAAGATTATTTTAGCTTTATCAAAAAGGAAGTTTTAAGCCTAGCCTTGAAAGTAAATAAGGCTGTGTGCCTCACTGGTAGTTGGTTCAACAAGGAGGAGTCTGATAACTAGAAGCTCTGCCTCCCATTTTCTTTTAGAAATTCTAGGAACCACTAGTAAATATGCAAGTTGAGAGGGGAGTACATAAGAAACAATCAGACGTCTGATATAAGACAAATTATGTCCAATTACAGCTTTACATGAAGGGAGGATTTTAAAATCTACTTTGGATTAACTGAAAGACAATGAAGGAAAGCTAATATATAAGAAAGCTTTGTCATGGAGCTTGGTCATTTAAGGTTTTATATGTGAAAAGGAGGATTTTAAATTCTATTGTGGATTTAACAGGAAGCCAATGAAGAAAAGCCAGGATAGGAGAGATATGATCTTTATTTTGATTATTATTTTTTTTTATTATTATTTTCCTCAGAACTCTGGGTGCTTCATTTTGGATCAGCTGAGATCTTTTAATCACAGATTGTCAACTTTCTGATAGTAAAGAATTAAAATAGTCCAGCCTTGAAGTAACAAATGCATGGGGTATTTTCTCAGCACCACCCCTGGACGGGATATTTTTAATGTTTGCAATATTCCAGAGATGAAAGAAGAATATTCTAGAAACCTCTCTGATATGGTATTTAAATGACAGGTTCTGATAAAAAATAACACCAAGATTTTTTTTTACTTTATTATCTGAAATCAATTTAATCCCATTCAAATGATGTGACTGACCAATCAGCTTCTTTTTCAAAGACTCTGGTCCAAAGACTATAACTTCTGTTTTGTCTGCATCAAGAAGCAGAAAGTTAAGAGTCATCCAGGTTTTTATGTCTTCAAGACATGCCTGTAATCTATGTAATGGGTTAGCTTCATCTGGATTTTATAGACAGACATAGCTGAGAATCATCAGCATTACAGTGGAAATTAATCCCATGCTGTCTAATAATTCTACCGATTAAGAGTATATATATAGTGAGGAGAATTGGTCCTAGTACTGATCCCTGTGGTACTCCAAAGATAACCCTTGAGCATGAGGAAGATTTATCATTAACGTGAACAAACTGAAATCTGTTTGAAAAATAAATTTAAACCATCCTAGTGCTATTATCTTAATTCAAAAAGAACGTTCAAGGGTTTCTAAAATAATAGTGTGATCAACTCTATCAAATGTAGTGCTGAGATCTAACAGGACAAGTACTAATACAAGCCCATTAACTAAGGCCATAAGAATTAATGATTTTACAGTGGAGTTTCAGTGGTATTATAAGTTCTTAAACCTCTTTAAAGGGGCCAACACGGTATAAGCGGGCTCAAGTAAAGATCTAATTACAGCAATCTCAAAAGCCTGAGGTACATATCCCCTTAAGATGGATGGATTAATCTGAGGGAATACTTCCTTAAATAACTTGGTAGGAAATGGATCTAACATATAGGTTGATGGAGATGATATTTTTGCTAACTCTAAAAGCTCAACTGGATCAAAACTGTTTAAACACGTTTCATCTTCTTCAGTTACATCCGATGCTGTCTCACCTTCCAGAGATAAACCAGTCAATTATTTAATATTATTTTTTATAGAAATAATTTTATATACAAAGAATCCTATAAAATAATTCTAAACTCATTGTACAATCAGTGTGAAAGTTCTGTTGTATTGTTAAAAGACGAAAGTATATTTATATTTTTCCCTGATAAAAAAATGTAATAAATTTTTTTACTTGGTTCATAAGTAGTAGGAATGGCAGAAACTTTTAAGGTATGGTTCTGATCAAATGCTTTTTCTTCTAGTTTTATTTTTGTTAATCTTAATATTTAAAGTAATTGGTATAGGCATTAAGCTTACAGATGTTCTCTCTGTAACATCCATTAGCATTGTTTAGGGTCTCATTTATGCCTCTTGTTCACCCACCTCTGCTGCTCGATAAAGCAGCCTTTGGATCAGATTGCTTGTGGACATATGCTGTGTTTGACAAATATGTATACACATAAATGTCAAGATTTGAACAATAACTGAATAACTAAACAGATATACCATTAAATATGCAGATGAGCTATATAAATTGTATAATGAAAACCTTGTAATTTGGTTCATATGGTCCACTTTCAACAGATCCAACTAGTTCAACCAAAGTGCTGACTAATAAAAAAAACCAAATATATAAAGAGTCCAACCATAAAATAAATATAACGGCAAAGGTAATAAAAGAAACAATCAAAATACTCAAATAATACATGGTCAAAGGCCATAGAATAAAACAAGACTTTAAAATTGCATGAGATGAAGCCTGCCTGACAAGTAGTCATTTCACAGTTTTGGACTTAGAACAGAGAAAGCTTGATTTTCATGCATTGAATCATAAGAGCATCTAATCAGCTGAGTGCATCAGATTAAAGAAGACATATTAGATATTTAGAGTCAATAGATATACAGAAAAAAATTTGACCCACAAATAAGTCTTGCAGTTCACCCCATCAACACCAAGTCAAATTCATTGTAAATGCAAACCTACTTGCCACTAAACGTGATTCTGATTTCTTCTGATTAAAGAGCCTTTGATGTGGAAACAATCCTTAATGTTGACACAGGAGCTTGCATTAGAGAAGAGGTAGGATAACATGTATGAGTTAACCTCCATTTTGCAATTAGGTTTTCCTTATATGTGGTCTGTCATGTACCCATCCATCTCAAACAAATTGTGTTGGTTGCAACCTAGAAACATGTGCAAAAGTTTAAGATGTATATTTATTTTTGCAAGGCTCTTTAACATGCTTTACAATGAAAACATTATTATGAAAGAAAATCTGAATAGGAACAGATATTCAATGCTCAAATCTCGATTATTCTGCTGGTGCAGAAAGATGTCAACCACCATTTTGGAGACAGTCATTAATTCATAGCAGAAAGAGATTGTCTGATGACGCATTCTTGAAACATGAAGCTCACGACAGGCTTTCAATCAGCATGAGTTACATTTAACCTAAAAAATAAGATTTTGAAGGCATATTTCTTTATAACTGAAATAATATTCATTTTAAGTTTTAGAGGTGGTCTTTGCTGTTCCTTACTTTCTGCACTTCTTTGGGAATCTGTTAGAGCCACTTCTCTAGTATTAGGCTCATTTCTTCCAAATGTTCCAGTAATCACAAACAAAAAACAAGGAGCTCATATATCTAATAGATTCAGTGCAAACTCAGTGATATATTTCAAGTGTTTATATATTGGGTGTGGTGACAGTGGTGTACGATCCTGAAGTTCATCCCGAAACCGGAGTGTCACCGGTTTGAACCCCAGCTCCATCTTTCTCAGTCGTGGTTTACTTTGGCAAGACACCTCACTTGCATTGCCTACTGATGCTGGTCAGAGTGCCAAAGTCGCATGCATGCCAGGTCCAACTCCTGCCAATCTGCCCCTGTGAAGCTGTTTGTACAATGTAGCTTACAACCATCAGTGTTCCCCTCAGTTTAATAAGTTCTATATATATATATATACAGGTCATTTACCTTGACATTAGTAAATCTGGCTTACCAATTTTTTTTTCCTAAGATGTGATTATGTGAGACTAATCTAAACTTTAAAAGTGCAGATGTTATGACCTTTACACTAATCGAGAAGCAACTAACATGAGAACCTTCTAGAAGTCATTGGCACTTGTCACAACAGGTAAATGTAGTTGGTTTTACACAGTGTTCTGCATCCAAACGTAATTAAGGAAGATTTAGTGGAAGAACAAAGTGTGCAGGTTTAAAGAAGTGATACTTGTTTTAATAATGGTAGTCAGCTTATTTCCATGTTTGGCTCTGTGTTCTTTCATTGCTCTCTTGAAAACTTTGAACCCACTGGATCTCTGCATTTCTTCCATCAAACTGGCCATGGACATCATAGCAACCTTTTGGCAAATGGAAAATTAAATCAGCATCTCCATAAAACCTGTCAACAGAAATAAGCATTAATGTGGAAAAAATAAAGCATAGTTGCCCAGGGGATGAATAGGCTCCTTATACAGGACCCAGACTCTGGGACCTTCATTTCCAAATGAAATGTAAAGTTTAATGTAAATGTAACATCTAAGCAGTGCCATGGTCTGATCTCCTTGCCAAGTTAGACTAATTAATTTCAATTGAATTTAGTTTAGGGGCTGCTCAGTGGCGCAGTGGGTAGCACTGCAACTTTGCTGCAAGAAGGTTCTGGGTTTGATTTCTGGCCCAGGGTCTTTCCGCATGGAGTTTGCATGTTCTCCCTGAGCATGCGTGGGTTCTCTCCAGGTACTCCAGCTTCCTCCCACAGTCCAAAAACATGACTGTTAGGTTAACTGGCTTGTCTAAAATTCTCCTTAGGTGTGAGTGCATGTGTGAAAGGTTGTTTTTCCTTTGTGTCTCTCTGTTTCCCTGTGATGGATTGGCGACCTGTCCAGGGTGTATCCCTCCTCTCGCCTGTAGACAGCTGGAGATAGGCACCAGCACCCCTCGCCCACCCCACTTGGGATTAAGTGTGTTAGAAGATGGATGGATGAATTGAGTTCATTTCAGATTGCTCATATACCACTGACTTGCGGGACGAGCTGTGAGTTGGTACTAATTGCATTCCTCCTATATAATGGAATTCTTTAGTGACGAACACTCAACAAAAATGTGCTGCACATGGACGTACTTTTTAGTAGACTTTTGATGTAGTTTTTGGAATAGTCATAGTGTAGCACCGTGGCCTGTTCGAAAAGGATGACGTTCGACATATGCAGCCTTCTTTTTGCACATTTTAAAGGACATATCATCTGTAGCTTTGGGTATCCCATGATTCATTGTGAGTCCACGGAAGACGGCTGCTCCATGCTCAGAGGAAAAATTTAAATGATGCAGAACAGTGGCAAATATTGTACAGTAAGTGCAGTTTAATATAATATAAATATGTGAATAGTACTGTCTGAAATTAATTTAAATAGTTGTTTACATGGTGAGTGAGTCAGATATGCAGTGGGTAATGTTTGGTTTGTTAAGATGTTATACCTGTCCATGTAAAAATGGGTTTGGCTGACATTTTAGCAAAGATTCCAATATCTCTTCAGTGTAGGGACTGCAATCTGATATGCGCAATGGCTGTACTGCCACTGAAGTTCTTAAACAATGTAATTAGCACATGGAACAGTAGTGAGAGGTTCGGCATTCATTCTTTGCCTGCTTTGTGTGTAAACTATCAGGGTTGCTAGGTGATAGACAAACAGAAAAGGCTGGAGGATCTCCATAGCCAAACTCATAAGGTCTCCTTATAAACCCCCGAAAGGACGGGTCGTCCTTGGATGACCCAGCCACTGAAATCGAACACACCCATGGTCTCCCTGCTGCCTGCAGAGGGGCGTTTTTAAGGCAGAGAGGAGCAAAGAACTGGGATACACATGCGTGATGCTGATTTGCTGAGATTAGCTGGGATCAGCATACACTGTACCTTGAACACCGATTGAAAGGAAAGACGATGACACTGAATCACAGATTCAGTGACAGTGTCCCTAAAGAAAACCTTTTGCTGAAGTCAAAGACTAAACCTTTAAGCAATTTGCTCTTTATGTGCAGGAACAAAGACTTTTACGGATCAGCTAGAAGCTCTAATCTAAAGGAGCTAATCCATCTCAACACTTAATGATAGCTGTCTGCAGGAGTCACTCTTAACTTTCTGTGCTTTTCACTTTTTCTGGAATGGTGTAAACCCTATTAATTCTATTGCAAAGTATTTATATCATTTGTAAATCGCTTGACAAGCATTATTTTTCACTTCCATGCTTTCATTTTTTTTTTTTTGTATATATAACTAGTAACTATAACTTTTTAAAATAACAATCCCAACACTAGCTGTAAGGCATACTGATTAAAATTCATGTCGCAAAAACTCTTAAAGACGTATTGCAAATTGACACATTTTAATTGGAATCACCTATAGCAGACAAAATGTGATTTGAACAAACTAACTGACTGGATACCATGTTGCTGGAAGGCTCTGTACCATAGGGTTGACATTATGTTATTCTTAATAAATGATACCATGAGAGTAACAAGAAATCAGCAACTTTTATTTAGAAATAGTTCCAAAAAATAAAGAAGTTAGCACACATTCCATATACAAAATGTCAGTGATAAGCCTGAATATGTAACAAACTGATTAGCAACTATGGTTTATGAGTCAAATGTTGATTTCAAGAAACCACATTAAAAAAAGTACAGTTTAGGTTGAATTTTGAATAGAGAATTAAAGAGAAATGTGCTCATCTTAAAAATTGTGCAAAACAGAATGTAAAAAGAAATAAAACATTTTTGATAATACTAACCATTAATTTAACATTTCATGGAAGTAGAGTAGCTTTTGTAACAGGGTATAATATTCGAATGTTTTAACATTTTATATAAAATATATGTTTTATGCATATATATTTTGTGTATATCTATATATATATATATATATTTATATATATACTGTATGTCTTACATTATAGTTCCAATTTCAAACAGTTAACCTCACAATCATAACATTAAAATGAAAACGGATGCTTGGCAGTAATGAAACAAACATATGTAGTATATGCGGCAACAACATGCAACTGGTGCTACTTCATTGTCAGCTCAATGCAAAATATATGGAGACAGGAAAACAAAGCGAAAAGGCTATTGTTATTAGCATTGTCATTGCCATCAACTGTACACAAAAGTTATACTGTAGAATGTATCAGAGTCATTTACATTCACTGAGATGACAGTTATTTGTTATAATAAAACTATGTTATTTCTACTGGCACTAGAATTTGGCACTCTTACTTATTTGGCATTTTGAACCATCATCTAAGCCATATGAATGTTGATGCCTCATGATTTATATTCCAAATGTAATGCTAAAATGCTCTAACATACTGTTCAGTGGTTTCCATTCATGGCATGTAAACACATTAGTTTTTTTCTTGAAAAACAGAGTGGTAACCGTTGTCCTCATCAGAAAAAAACACAAGTAGCAAAAGCACTGAAGCAAACAGAGACAAAGAATGAAGGTAAATTGCTGCAGCAACTCCAACAATAAAAAGCCAAGAAGGATTATTTCCAAATATCAAGCATTGACTTAAAGATCATATCAACACCTAATGTTAAAGAATAAAATATACAGGAAAGTTTTTTTTAATTAAGAATTAATTACATGACTTTAAGATCTCACTCTCTATTTCTCAATGTATTTGGCTTTCAAAATATGGAACTAGAAGCTGTTAAGTACTTTTTACTTTCTCTGAACTCACATGTTAAGTGGTTATATCCAACCAGTATGCTCCCAGGTTTCTTTAAAAGCTATTCTGTGAAAATACATAAAAACATTTTTTTCTCTTTTTTTTTTCTTTTCTTACAAAAAGAACAAAAAAAAAAAACAAACAAAAACAATCAAATAGAGAAACAAAAAAAACACCATTACACAGCTTAATGGAGATGATATAAAGTGTGCTTGAAAATCCAGTTTGGTGGTGGGGGACTACAGAAACAGTTTTTATTTTATTTTTTATTTTCCCCTTTCACTCTCACACACACACACACACACACACCCACACACACACACACACCCTCTCTGTTGCACACACTCATGCACACCACACAGGTACACAAACACAGCGGGGCAAACTGCAGCCGTAAATCAAGCCCTTGCTTCTGACTCAGTCCAGTTCAAGCAGGTAGAAAAGCATGATATCACAAGTTTAGAAAACAAAAGCCACCTCTTTATATTTTAAATAAAATGTAACCCTTCAAAGAAAGCGTTTCATGGAAAATGTAGATAGAGAGCGCAGTATAAGTCTTTGATAGAGAAAAAGAAACCTCTATCCAGACCTTTACTTTTTCACAAGACAAAAAAAACAAATAGTGAACTCAAAGGAGGGAGGATATGAAACAAAAACGATCCCTCTATCAAAACCATTGTAAGGCACTCAGGAGTTTCTCAGTGATCAGGATAGATCTGTCAGGCTGACGTTTAGCCCCATGTCAGGTCTCACATACGGGACTGCGTGGACAGCTTTGGGAAACTCTGGAGTCATCACCCGACCATTCTCCCCAGTACTCCCTGTAACGGAAAGTCTTGCTTTATTCCTCATGGCATCCCCAAAGGTCACCTACAAAAGCATACAAGCCACATGCACATCCAGACACAAGCCAGCGCAATCATCACACACACGCACACAGAAAAGGATCCACACACAAACAAGAAAGCAACATGTTAGACAGCTGCGTCTGACATCAAAAATACTTAAAAGATTATTGAAACACAAATATGAGAATGTAGATGAGAGCGTAATGAGACGTCTGTGAGTAAAACAATGCGAGATGAAAATGATCATGTTAAGGTTTCTGAATGGTCATTGCAAGCATTATTGTGGAAATATGTTACTAGGACAGAGGTATTAACAAGCATGGCCATCAACAGTCATACATGAAAATGGTTTCAAAGAGGAAGAGAACATAAATTAACAAACATAATTTTATGCTAGTAAAAAGGGGGAGTATCTCTCTCTCTCATTAAAATCATAAGTCACCAATACATACGATCCTTTGGCCAACCTCGTCACTCACTAACACTCAAGGATGGAACGGATGAGCCAAAAAAGCGTGCATTTGGGGGGAATTTATTAAAACCTCGTTCCCTACCCCCTAAATTTTTACACTTTCGATCCCATATACGTTGTAACCTTCCTTATAAGTTGCAAAATTCTGTGAATTCTGCGAGGAAGTTGGGTTAATATTCTGTGCATTCTTTGCCACCTTCATTCGTTTCGCCTCGGCTCGGGACTTGTAACAGAACTCTATCAAGGCCACCAGCATGGCCAAACCGAGTCCGCCGACCAGAATGTAGAAGACCCCAGCCACGTTGCTCAGGCTTAGGGCACTGGTCTTCTCCTGCAAAATGGACATGAGATGAGGATTAGTGTTTAGGGTAATGGTAAAATCAGACTTTTAAAATAAAAAAAGATGCACATCAATGAAAAAATTAAAACAAAACGCACAATCACAGGAATTACTGAACCATACACAAAATGCACCACAACATGAAATAATCTAGATTTCTTTGTAAACAAATAATATTTAAAAAGAACAGAAAATAACAAGACGTATAACACATCCGTTCTCTTTTCAAGTGGGGGTAAAGTCGAAGCAATGTGGTGGGTGTGGTTAGTTAATTACAATGAAATGTTGCAGCATAATAGATAACTGTGTAATGGATCCCTATCAGAAATTTGTACTCTATGAGGACCATTTACAGGGGTTGCCCATTAGAAAGGGCTAAGCTGTTACAAACGTGCTCAAAGACTTTTACTTAAAGACAAAGACAAGAGGAAAGACAGACTTTTAAAAACCAGTCAGGGTTGGACACATAAGCTCTGTTGGGGCTATAAAACACCCATGTATTCATTTAAAAGTGATACTAAATGGATACATAGGGATC
>NW_015150802.1:447755-455647 GCF_000732505.1 Cyprinodon variegatus
CAGGGGATAGATGAAGCAATTGTGTATTTTTAAAATCAGAATTCCAGCTTTTCTTAATATTACTGAAAAATGGCAGTAAAACAGGTTAAAAAGAAACCTGTTGAAATTCAGTCATTAATAATTTGGAAGCGATTTGTAATGAATAATTCAATTAGTTGAATAATTGCGTGTCATTATTTTTATTAAAAGTTTTTGCAATTTATGGACTTACAATAAATTGCAATGTTTCCTTTTTCGAAAACAATGTAAAGGAAGGGGGCATTACCTCATCTCCTTTATACAAACCAGAGACACATAAGCAAAGCTACATCAGGGTAGGTGGGATACTATAACAACATTGGACACATTGTTATACTATTCCACCCACCTTAATGAGGATCCTTTGGGCGTGGCGATCCCGTAGCCTTTGGAGTCCAGGTTACCTCCCACCTTCATGGTGTCACACGGCTTTCGCTGCTCGATGTATTCATTCATGGTGGACTCTAGTAGGTAGGCATACTTCCCCTTAGACTTCCGGACTCTCTGGACGCCTTCCGCTGTGGTTTTCACAAACACAGAGGGCTCTGCACTGCGCATGTAAGTCCACATTTTGTCAAAGAGGGCAATTTTGGAGCGCTGTGTTAAGAAAACAGTGAAAAAAGAAAAATACCTTCAGTTATTTCCTCCTTTCAAAATTTTACTCTGTCATCTATTTTTCTGACATGATCAAAGTTGACAATTTAGAAATTTGTCTTAATTCAGCTCTACAAAAACTTAGTTTATTTATTTATTTTTTAACTCAAACGGCCAGGTTAAGGTCGCATCTCACCCACAGATATCAGTCTAGAGGTTTACTCGTACTAAGCTGCTCAGTGGCACAGTGGGCAGCATTGCTACCTTGCAGCAAGAAGGTTCTGGATTCAATTCCCGTCCTGGGATCTTTCTGCATGGAGTTTGGATGTTCTCCCTGAGCATGCGTGGGTTCTCTCCGGGTACTCCGGCTTCCTCCCACAGTCCAAAAACATGACTGTTAGGTTAATTGGGTTCTCGAAATTCTCCTTAGGGGTGTGTGCATGAATGGCTGTTTGTTCTGTGTTTCTCTGGCTTGCCCTGCGATGGACTGGCGACCTATCCAAAATGTACCTTGCTTCTCGCCCAAAGACAGCTGGAGATAGACACCAGCACCCCTTGTGACCCCAGGAGGGATAAAGCATGAAGAAAATTGATGGATGGATGGTTTACTCATGCTATTCTCAAACCTGCATTCTATGTTTTTACTAAGTCCTTTAGTGGTAAACTTGGTGTGCTCTGTTGTGCAGACCTCCCAACTGTAATTGTAAGAGAGCTAATACTTTTTTAATGAATCAGAGGTATTTTATTGAGTTCAATGGAGTAAAGAAAAAAATGAGTAAAGGGGAAAAAAATGGCTAAGGCATCCTGAAACTTGTGGTTTCCATGGCTACAGACAAAAGAAAGAAATTGAGCATCTCTTACCCTAAAAAACTCTTTTGTGGAGCCAGAGTCTAGAGTTCCATATGCTATCTCAGTCTGTTTGGCCAGATCCTCCGCACTTTCAATTGGAGAGACCATTCTCTCGACAGTCAAAAAGGCAGCCAGGTTAGCAGTGTAGGAGGAGATGATGATTAGAGTAAAAAACCACCAGACGCCACCGACAATACGCCCCGACAAGGATCTATGGCAGAAAAACAAAAGCAGCAAAAGGATTTATTCTCAAATGATCACTTGAAGCAATAATTTCTTCTGCATTAATTTATTGACATGGAATTCCTGGGCTTTCAAGCACTTTTCGAAGGGAAAAGCATTCATTATTGATTAACAAATACCAGAATATAGAACAGCCTTGGGTCAGTGCATCTTTTTTATCAATCCACCCTCATTATTTACTAATTTATTTTCCCCTATCCTATATTATACTTGTGTATCTAAGCCATGTAATACCATTTTAAATAGCCAGTAAAACACCTTGGTCGCACATGACATTTTGGTCTCATCAATAGCTGGACATTTGAATCTTCCCAGACATCACTTACCCAAAACGTCTCTCAAAGCAAAGTGTGAAAAACATATGCATCTAGATCGGTCTCAGTTTTCACAAATACACATATGTGATTTATACATGCACAGGACAAGATCCACACATGCACAGCAGGATTCACGCAAGGACAAGATCCAAACATGCACAGCATAAGATTCACCAAAGTATTTCTGGTCAATAAACAATTATAAAAAACAGTAAATTACAAAGTAGCACTTGTCTTTGAACTTCATGGTGCATTTTTTTTAAGCAGGGAGGTTTGCCACCAATCACAAAGCTCCCATGTGTAAGTCAATCACAAGAAAGTACTCCACGTGGGATGACCCCCATATCCTACATCCACTGTATGTGTGTGTGTGAACATCTTTGTGCTTGTGTGTTTCGTTCTGTGCATGTGTGGATCTTGTCCTGTGCATGTATGAATCACATATGTGTATTTGTGAAAATTGAGTCCTATCTAGCTCCATAAAAATATAAAACAGGCAAAATGAGCAGCACATGTGCAAAACTTAAGATGGCTTATTGAGACGCATGACGAACTATTTCATTTTCCACAATGAATAAGCAAAAAGAAAACACAAACAAACAAATAAATAAAAATAAGTCTTTCTAGTACCAACATCTAAATGTATGTCTTTTTGTAAATCTGAAACATAACACTGAAAAAAGTTCAGAGGTTTAAGCAGTTGAAACACAGGTTGTAAATTGGAAACACATTGTAGGGAAACATACAACATTGATTGGGAGTCATGTTGACACCCTTCACATCACCAGAGTGTGATGTAAAGGGCATGTCAAGTCGTAGACTGATTCATCTCTCGAGTCCACAGCTCAGCACCACTTTCAACTTTCATAAGCTTTCAACATTTACATTGTCCAAGCATATACTAAACTATTAACACTGATGAAAGTAATTTTGTGACTTCTCTACAAATGCCTGTTCTGAAAAAGATTGAGACTGAGATTTTATTTTAGCTTTTGTTTGTTAGTAAATGAATGTGTGAAAATTCACTTGTCACTGAATATACTAATGGTGTTTTTTTTGTAACGGTAGGGCTAAAAAGAATAACAATACTGTAGATACAAATAGTACAAAAAACAAAGCAAATCATTCTTACTGGAACCATTTTTGGCATTTACTTATACTCATATTTAGTTACTTTAACAAAATTGTTTCATGTTAGCAGGGTAGGAAATAAAAAAATGTGTTAAAGTAACTACCGTAAATAAGATTAATTAAACAGCAACAGCGGTCGCATAATTTTTTTCAGTGTATTTAAACGTTTTTAGCCATGAGAAAATGAGAGACCAGTTTCCTCTGACATTATAGAGCAAAGTAATGCACCTCTTCCCTTTCTCCACCTGTTGCTTTGTAATGCCAGCAATGTGGCCAATAGAAGACACATATTCATTGCTTACAAGAAAAATAAACTGGTTCTTATTAACCATTACCAGTTGCAATAATTTCTAAACCAAGGTGGGACAGCACCTTTTCCCCTATGAATTATCATAAATATATATTTTTTTATGCAATTAGCGAGCTACAAGCAGCATTTATGGAAAATAAACAACTACAGGGTAGCAAGCGATTAGATAATCAGTCAATTAACAGATTAATTTTAGTCTTCATTGTTGTTTAAGAAAAGAGACTGATAAAAATGTAATATACTAAAATGTAATGTATTCTGTAACATAAAAACCCTATTTTTCTAATACTTTAGTTGAAGTTTATATATCAAAATAAAAATCTGTCAACAACTGTAACTGAAAGCCCTGCTGTAACTGAAATTGTTAATTTAGAAAATGAAAAAAAAAAAAACAGCATAACATTCACAAATTGTAAAAGATATACCAGGTTAAAGCATGTTATAAGGACACAAAATATTGTTGAGTCTTAGAGAGCATCAATTGTTAAAAGGATAGAGAAATCCATTTTGGCTGAATCAATAGTTAGCTTGAAATATATAGTATTTTGTTGTAGAACAAGGTAATGATATCATGTATGGATATGTTTATGCTCTGTTACATAGTTTCTTTACATATTAAAATTGTTGGAGTAAAAGTGAAAGCAGAAAATACTGATTTATAATAACTAATGACATAAAATTAAGTTATTGATGTGACCCATTTGGAAAATAAATCAAATGTATAAATTATTTCAAGGTCATTCTTGTCTAATTAAGTTCTTAATAATATAGCACACGAAATGTTTTTTTATACTTACCGAGGAGAGATGTCACATCCTTGCCTCATGAAAGCTCCAAGTGAGAACCACAGGCTGTTAAATATGCCAAACTCGTTAGTCGATTCATTGGTCTGGATCTGCCCGTCCTCATACTCCTCTGTGTGCCACTCATAGGGGCTGAAGCGGCTAACGAGAAACAGCACCACACTGACGCCGATGTAGGCGAAAACAATGCACATCCAGATCTCATAAGCCAGAGGATCCAAGAAAGAAAAGACTCCAGGTTTAGATTTCTGAGGCTTTTTGATCATGATGGAGATTCCCAGAGACATGAAGGGCTTGGAGAAGTCAATCACCTCCTCGCGCACCAATGTTATGGTCAGCGGGGCCACTGCTATATCTGCTTTCTGTCAGACCAAAGGATAAAACCAAAAGGATAGTTTCTCCAGTGAATGTTATTATGGCGTTTAAACATATCCATTTTAGGAAAAAAACAAGATCCACTGTATTATTGCTATTTATTAAATGTTATATATTAACTGTAGAAGTAAAGTACCGTAAGTGTTACACTATACCATCTTTGAGCGCTTATAAAGGCAGTGTAAGCAGTTTGAATTACCCCATACACCAACTCTCCAACCATTCCATTCCAGATTTTGGTTTCTGCATCTCTGGCTCCGTACTTTCCATCACCCACTATTTTCAGCTGATACTTAAAGCCACAGTGCTTTGCTATCTCTGCAGCCAGATCAACGCAGTAACCCTCGTAGCGCTCATTGTCCACAAAAAGGTCAGCGTTCTTTTTCAGCATGACATATGGAGCTTCCTGAAGGTGGAGAACAAGTTTGAATTACAATGAGGAAAACCGCTTCAAAGATAAAGTATTTGCCTCAGGCTTAACATTCAGTGGAGCTGGTCCCATAGCACTAAATAATTGTGCCTCTGCCTTTTCAGTTAACACCATCAGTTAGAAACACACACAAAAAAAATTTTTTTATGTGGTCTAACAGTCGTGATCTTTATGGTCACTATTCATTTTTTTGTTTATAACATATTGTGTATTTAAATTTGATAATACGAGGTGAAAATCTGTTGATTTTTGTTCATTTCTCCAGCACACTTATTTTAATTAACAACTCTTTCATCACACACCTTCACAATTTTATTGACTCACCAATTCAAGTTCTTTCTCCCTTGATATTTTTAGTTATTTGGGAGTTTCTTACACTGTTATATTCTTTACAGTAGGTAAGTTCACTGATACCTGTTTTTCAGGTACCATAGCATTTTAATTATATATTATATTATAATTTAAAAATGCAAATACATTAGGCAAAAACATGCATTTAAACAACACAAATTTACCAAGATGGTGGTTACAATCACTGTTTTGTTTTCCATTCCTGTTGTGTCGTTGCTAAAGACATCTGATTTGGTCACAGCCATTTTGTCGACTTCATTCCAGTATCCAATCTGTAGAGAGACACATAAAAAAAACAGGCTTTTTAGGTTGGAGCAGAGTATTATTTGGATAGAATACAATGTGAATGGAATACATTATATAGTCAGATATCTTTTTATTTATTGTTATCTTGTAAAAAGGTATTGCCATTGCAATTCAGGATCATTGTGACAACTATTAATCTAAACGTATATTATTTTAAAAGAATTGATGTTTTGTTATTGAGGATTGTCTTAAAAGCATAAACGAAATTAATTTAGTAGAAAATTTTACATGATGAAAATAATCTGTACAGTTAGCACTGTAACAGTTATATTAGGAATTATTCCATCTGACAGCTTGGCAAGTTTATTGCTGAAAAAAAATACTGATGCTAATTATTAGTTTTACTTTTTATCTAACTTAACTTTTATTAACTTTTATAATTTCTCAATAAATGCCACAAATAATCCTGATGAAATTTAAGGTTTGTATCACCCAACCCCATTAAACAGCCCTGCTAAAAAAAAGTGTTTGTGATTTAAAATCATCATTAAATACTTTAAAACATTTATACAACATAAAGTAGGTCTTTTACAGTTAAATTGAAAAATGTTAGAGCAAAAAATAACTATTAGAAAGTAAAAAAAAAAAAACCTGATTGCATAAGTGTTGCCACTCTAATACTTTTTCAATCGAAATTAGAATTTCTAAACTTTGTTTATCAAATTTCAAACTTAATTCTTCCTTGGTGGATAACTAATATTGATTACTCTGGCTACATCGGAGTAGCTCAAAGTATAGCTCCTACTTCCTATTCCCAGCTCCTACCCCCACACTGAATCCATTCATATTTTTAGTGAACGGTGAAGTGAATGGACAAGTTTTGAAGTAATGCCCGTGAACGAGAGCGACGTTCACTCTAAAAATGAGAAACACAGACAGCTTACGTACCCGTTCAATTAATAATGACACTTATAACGGCATTAACAGCAGGACAGACCAGCATGTCTACCGCTAGTACTAGTTTGCGCGATTTAGACCCATCAGCTGGAATTTCTGATGCCACTTTTGCAAAACATTTGGCAGAGTTTTATGAACTAATACTGTAAAGGAAAACTTTGACAGAAAAAACACACACTTTTGTCCGAACTGTGCCTACTAGGACCCCTTGTGCCTGTCTCTTTTCCCCTAGCTCTCTTCTAGTCACTTCCATAAATACCTGATCCATATCATCTGATTACCCCAGTCTTTGTTCTATCTGCCATATATACTCTCCTTGTTCAGTTCTTCAGTGCTGGCTCCTTGTTGTTGTTAGTTGCTTCCTCGTCTCTAGCTCCCCACATGAGTTTGTCATGATGTGTGCTGGTTTTTTGGTTCTCAGTATTTTTGTGTTGGATGTTTGCCTCAGTTTTTCATAAAACCTACAGGAACTCATCTGTGCCTTACTCATCCCTGCTTTTGGGTCCTCAAGAAACATCACCTTTTGTGGCTTAATTTGCCAAATTAACTTAAACTAGTTAATTTAAAAGTTAGTTAACTTAGTTAATTTTTGAAAACGTGAACTTAGAACATGAACGATTTCATTTTTAACTGTGTGAACTGAGCTTGTTCTTTTTAAAAAATAAACTGGCACAACATTGCGTACCCCTTCATCTTTCATGGGGTCAGCAGTAAGAACATTTTCCAGGGTAGGAGAGTAGATATGGACTGCTGTGCTTCAGCCTTACAGATGACATTACCCAACGGACAGACACATGAATAATACTAGTGAAATTGGGTCTACAGCCTTCGGGAAAATTGCTACAAAAAGCAAAGTTACTCAAATGCTGTAAACTGTTTAAGCTCTCCCTTATAAAACCCAAAATATAATGTTGTGTACATTCGAAGGTGCCACACAGACTACAATTGAAGAAAGCTATTTTTTTAAACTCCATGAGGTTGGCACTGCTTATTAATCTGGTCATGCAAAGTATTAGGAGCGGTGGCAAGCAGTTTTAGAAAGCTCCTATGCTAAATGAACTATCAATACAGTAGGAAGCCTCCTGTTTTCTTGTCCTGGCTCCTTCCTGCCAGTATTATTTAGATAGCATGCATCATGTTCACTGAAGTGCTTCCTCCGTTGCTTAAAGGAATAGTACAGCGTCTGCTCTGCCGATAATGCAAGCGTAGAAGAAGAAATGTGCTGTTTACCTGTGCAAAGAAAGAAACAACGAAAGAAAAATGTCTGA
>NW_015150802.1:455847-472967 GCF_000732505.1 Cyprinodon variegatus
CAAAAAAGTACTCCAGAGTGTTGTTCAGCATGGGGGTGAGTAGAAAATGAAGGCTAATCATGTTTTGGGTGTACTATTCCTTTAAGTGTCCTGGTTTGAGGTATTTGGATTGAGCCAGTAAGTGTGTAGAACATTGAATATAGATGGCTGCCAAGAGACTGACAGCCACCTTGGTTAAATTCTCTGTGTGACTAAGTTCTGGAAACAATGGTAGATGACCAGAACTCATAGACTACATAGATAAGTGTAAGTGCCAAATAATTGCACTAATGAATATAGTCATATCTAGCTGTATATAGCACAAAGATTATATATAAGTGGAGTTATGTAGCACCTTTCAAGGTGCTAGATATAAATATATATAGTCATTCACAGGAGATTGTCACACTCAGGTGTCATACAAGGGCCCTCAGAACACCATCAGTAGGCAATACAGGGAGAAGTGTCTTGCCCAAGGAGAAAAACACTGTGAAAGACAGAGGTTGATTGGAGGATGAATTCCCACATCCTATACCACTGCTGTTCCCACTAAAATCAAGAACAGAATGGATATGGGCCCAATCCAAATACAACAAATTGGTAAGGGCTCTTAAGCTAAAACTGATGTATGACAGTGGTCACCATGGTAAGTGAGGTCTGAATAGTGATGGCAGGAAATAAGAAGAAAGGAAAAGGAGCCTGTCTTCTTCCTGTTGTAGTTCCTTTAGCATAGGGACCTCCTGATGTTTATATGTGGTACTTAGGCACTACATGCCACAATACCTGTGTGACAGGAGGTAATGACACAGCCACATCAAAGAGATGAACAAACACAGTATTTATTCACGTGTACTCTGTGTGACACATACAAATGTATGCACCTTATGTGTTTTAGCTTTTATAAGGGAGAGCTTCAGCTTCTCAATACATTTGAGTAACTTGCGTTTTTTGGTAGTTTCTTTTCCATAAAGCTGTTGCTTCAATTTGACAAGCATCATTCTTATATGTTTCCATTGCATCATGATTTCCAAAGGGCTGAAGGCTTGCAGAGCATTTCTTACTTCCTTTTACTCATAATACTGTAGCATCCTTAGTATTGACCATACAAAAGGTAGAAGAAGAACAGGGCTAATATCTATCAGTACCAAGCCTTGGTATTCTCTTCTGAGTACTACTGGGAAAGGCTGAATACTTAACTTTAAACAGATAGAATTTTATTTTAATCAAGCTACCTTTATTTTAATTAAATTTTAAATAATGGATGTAATACATTAAGTAAGAAACAATCAAGAAATATTTTTCATGGCTTAGTTTCCTTCAATAATTTTCACAAAGCATATTTTCTGCTTTGTTCTATAAGTATGCAGTTAAAACATATCAAAGCACAACACAAGTAGGCAGAGAAAGCTCTTTTTTGTGAAGATTATTTACTTTATATCGGCTTACCTTAACTGGACCATTACTCTTTAGTTCCATTATATTCACAGAGTAATTGACTCTCTTGCCATGTTGATCAAACTGAATATTTCCAGACAGGCCTTCCACACGGACCTGAAGAAACACAAAGTACATCTTTGATCAAACTCATTGTCTCTAACTAAGTTTTACATTGTGGTCTTAACTTCAATATTTCTTTCTTCCAGGCCTAAAAAAAGTAGATACATCTCCAGAAGGATTCCAAAGGCCTTAAGTTGAGTTTTATGAACCAACGTAAATGTATCTAACATTTAGCTGATTCAAAATTTCAAAATGGTGTTAAAAGCAACAAAGAAATCAAAGAAAAAAAGTTTGTGGCAAATGTTTTTAAATTTTGATTCACTGTATGATATTCTCAGACAATGACATTTGTCAGGGTCCTCCAACTATTTTAGTGTTTGTATTTTAATGTTTCTTTCACGCGGCAGATGTTTAATTGCACGTTTCATTTTTTGAGATGTTGCTGCTTTGTGTTGTAGTTATGCTTTCTAGATTTGACTTCGATGTCTAGGTTTATTTTTTGTTTGTCTTTAGTTTTCTCCCTCCCCTTCTTGTTGTTTGTAGGCCAGCCTATGTGGTTAAATACCCCTGTGTTCATTGTGAGAGGTCAACTCTGGTTTGTATAAGTTGATATCTTCTTTTGTGGCCCCATTTGGATTTTTTTCGTTAGTACTGTGGCGAAAATAAATCGATGTTTTTCTACACCTTTGTTCTTTCACTGAATGCTTGGTTCCTGACAACAGGGTTTTATACAACAGAAACATCAGCACCATAAATAAAAAAGTATGTAACAGCTGAGCATATTTGCATGTTGTAAAAGTACTTTTCTTAAGTAAATATGCTGAATTGATAAGCAGCTATGTATCAGCAACACAAAAAGGTAAAGAGACTTTCTCTTGAGATACAGCATGGAGAAAAGGAAGAGATTAACATATATTTGAAGAATTGTCCAAATTTCCATTTCTATTCCAAAAAAACAGAGTTTCTCTTTTCAAAGCACTTCTTTCCACATAATTAAGGAACAGTTGATAGAAGACAACATGGGACATAGTCTCTTGACAATAGTGGAAGGAATGTTGTTGAAAAACACAACTCATATCTCCTTGTGGACACATTGCTGAAATGAAGAAATAAAAATGAAGAAATAAGAAAAAAGAGCCTTTACTTGGATTTTTACAGCTTTTGATGTTTAAGTGCCCCGTCAGTATAACTTATATATTGACATCTTTGGACCTCATTAAATTGGTAAGAATATTGCTCTCTTAAAGTTACTGTATGTTACGGTGACCAGACGTCTACGATTTTACAGTTTTGAGAAAGAGGGGCAAATGTTGCATGTAGACTGTTATTACGGTAGAACGAGTGCTTAAGCACAATGCATGCAGAAAGAGCTGTTAGCTAGCTATTTGGCAGCTGTGAACGTATGGAGGAGGAGCAGAGCGCAGCACTATGCCGAAATTCCACATCCTCCGCAACTGCCCCACTCCAAACCACCTATGCAAAGCAAAGCCTACAGCCTCCGAGGTTCCTCCCGGGGTTCCTCAAGGTGTCATGCTCAACTTTATTATTATTACTATTAATCTTATAGTAACAAAACATGCAACAATTAACGCTTAATTTAATGACATGATTAAAACTCAACATCAGCATCCATCACACCTTTGTGGCCACACGTTTCTTTGTAATAGGGATAATTAGGATCATACAAAATTGTTTTTTTGCAAACTCAGCATCTCTTCATCCATGCCGGAGATAAGAGGTTTGTTTTGAAGTTGTGAGATGCGCACTTGGAAGTTGTGACTGGATTTAATGAAACTTTAAAGCCTCTTAGTATAAAATAAATATTTGACCGAGAAGAGAAATTTGCTTCATAGTAAGTGAAATACCAATAATTTAAATAAACAGTCTTAGTTTTTGGGAATATATAAGAATTACACTCAAATTTTTTTCTTACCTATCTCTCCTTATGGGGATTTGATTTTATTATGTCTGTTTTAGTTTAGTGTAACATTTATAGAAGAGGAAGAAGATAAGAAGACTGATAGAAAGAAGATTGAATGAGAGAAGAGGAAAACTCTACTTAGAAGAGTGAAAGAGAAAATAGAAGTCAGCTACAACTAGAGAAGAGAGAGGGAAGAAAACAGGGAAGAATAACTGACCAGATGGTACTAATAAACACTATCGATTGATTAATTTGATCAATGTTTGGAAATAGGAGAGGAGCATTCCTGGATTTTACACTCGGTATTTGTTGTTCAAATATTAATAAATATATAAAAATGGATAGAAGCATCACTGTCCCCATTTCCTATTTTAATTCTGATTATTGTCTTTCTTTTTATCTTAGCTGAAAATGTCCCCAGATTTGATTTCAGAAATCTGGTCACCTTATTTTATGTCAGTTTGTCCCCTGATATTAGTTCTTTAGAGTGTCGCAGACACAGAAACAACAGGATGTCCCTATTTCAAGTCTTAAAACTGATTAAAACTTATTTTGAAGACACCATTCAGAGCCAATAATGTTTTTCAGTAGCTAAGTTTAGGTTCACCCTAGAGTCCTGCACGGGTCGAGTTTTACCAACCCGCACCCGCCCGAACCCGTTAGGATGACTACCGAACCCGACCCGTAACCCGCGGATATCTTTAATTCAAATCCGAACCCGACCCGACCCGTTGATATTTAACCCGCAACCCGACCCATTAACACATCAAGTAATAGGCTATAGTACGCTGCGCTGCAGAACAGCGCCATTAACACTGCAGCAGACGTGTATGCACTGACTGTGGCCTTTTTGGAGGGAAGCCCACATTGCCAGCAGGGCTTTAAGCTACAACAAGGGTGACCCCAGTGCCTGATTAATATAACATTTCTGATGTCCAGAGCAACACACAAGCATAAAAAAAAATCACCAACTACCTGCCCGCACTAACAAAATATCCGCCCGACCCCGACCCGTTTATTTTTATATGTATGTATTTTTCACCTGCAAAAGAGCATTCTAGCGGGTGACCCGTCGGGGACCCGCGGGTACCCGACCCGTTGCAGGACTTTAGTTCACCCTACTGTAGATGTGCTTCATATATTATGAAGATATCCCAGCAATATCAATAGGCCCTGTGTGTTGGGATCCAGAGGCTTGTCCTCCAGAGGGCGCCAAGGATCCCTTCCTGTTTTTATGTTTTTTCTGTTGAGATCTGGGGTACTGTTGGGATCTGGAGATCTGCCACCTGTCTCCAACAGAGAGCGCTGTGGGTCTCCTGGGCTGGAGCCTCCAGCACACCTGAGGATCATCAGCCCATCAGGAGACCTCCTACATAAGCAGCAGCCAGACCTGTCTTCAGCGCCGGAGTGTTGACCAGTTTTGGAAAGCCCGACTGAAGTCTGTAGCTCTGGAGGAGCTTGTGCTTGGAAACCTGCCTGCCTGCCCAAGGAAGCCAAACCTGAAGACTATCAGTCTGATTCCCAGCCCCAAATCAACTCAAGGTCTGAACCTCGTTAGTCTGAAGCTAGACGCTGCTGCTGCTGAGCTCTCTGCTGAATCCACAGTCTCTGGACCCAACCGGTTCCCTCTCTCCATCGATCAGTCTGAACCTCATCAAGGTACAAACCAGAATCGAACCCCTGACAAGTCATCACCACTGCCTGGCTAACCAAACTATTAATCTCTGCAGATTACTCTGTGATTCCAGTCCCGGACCTGTACCAGAATCTGCTCATTCATACTCTTGTGTGCTTCTTTCAAATAAACTGTTTAACTTTTACCCCGTTTCCTGTGGTGTTCTGCATGTGGGTTTAAACACAGAGACCCATCATGACACTGTGTCATTATCGTGAAGGATTATTTAGAATGAAAAAAAAAAGTTTGATATTTTAAAGTGACATATGATCATAATTTGTAAATACTATGTTTATCCTGCTGCTTTCAGTGTCACTGCAAAAGATCAACACCTGACAAAGCTAAAAGTGACCACTTTGTTAGATATCAGGAAACCGCGGCAGACCAAACCAGACGAAAGTGCGCATTCAGCGTCTGCTCTGCCGATAATGCAAGCGTAGAAGAAGAAATGTGCTGTTTATCTGTGCAAAGAAAGAAACAACGAAAGAAAAATGTCTGAGGACTTCAGTGTTGAGGAAGAGCATGAGTTCTTTGCCGAGCTGNATATCAAAAAAGTACTCCAGAGTGTTGTTCAGCATGGGGGTGAGTAGAAAATGAAGGCTAATCATGTTTTGGGTGTACTATTCCTTTAAGATTATTTAGGTTTATTTTATCTAATCAGTTTTTTAATATTTGTATATTTAAACATAGAAAATGTTGTGGCATGTTTTTATTGCTACCAACGAGAGAATATGTTATGAAATATGAAGTAAATTTTGTCCAACCTTAACTATCAAACAGGATTCCTTATAGATATTTCAAGATTATTTTTATTTAAAAAAAAACATTCCACAATAAAACATTCGAATATAAAGCTAAAGTCTGTTTTTTATCATTAAGGTAATTCAAATTTTTGTGGGTGTTTGGCATTTTCTAAGAGAGAGCTCCTGTTACCACGGCAACTGGTCCTCACAGTAAGACTGTTGAGGCTTGTTGTGAATGCATTTTGACATTGCAGAGCATGAGATCAATAATAATATGCATCTTTTATAGTTCTGATTCTAGCTTTTTCATATTCTTACCATTTGAACATGAAATAACTCTTTAGGAAAAATAAAATTGCCGAAGAGTTGATTTTTCTTGTCAGTGTGGGCTATGCAACGTTTCAAACCGGTGAAGTGAAGTGGACATCTTTAGAGGCTAGAGGGAAGCAGCCATTGCTGGATGTTATCACACTTGTCAGATGGTCTAAGTATCTGTGTATCTCCTCTGACACTCTAAAGGGGATGTATTTATGATCAGCTGAATGATTTAAGTGCTTATAAAAGGCAGCGGAAAAATATTTGCACCTTTCAGATTACATTTTTTTAAAATCATCAACAGAAAAAAAGTAATCCGAGTATATACAAACAATATTTTCAAATGATATTTATATTTATTGAGGAAAATAATTCCTCCTACAAACTGGGGCTCTGTAGAAAAATAAAAAAAACCTCCTTAACTGGTTATATATCCCCTAACAGCAACAATCGGCATCAAGTGTTCGCAATAACTCTTTGTAAGCCTTTTAAATCAATGTAAAGGAATGATTGCCCAATCTCTTTGTAGAATTATTGTCTTCAGCAACATTAAAGGTTATAGGAGCAAGGACTGATTCTTTAAGGACATACTGTACCACTTCATCTTCTTTAGCCATCTTTTGTCCTGTCGGTTTCTTATTCTTAAACCATAAAAATTCATTTTCACTGAGGCAAGTTGATGCTGCAGAGCTTTAAATGTAGTTCTTACCTCGGTTGTGACCTCCTGGACAAGTTGTAAGTGTGTTCTCAAAATGCTTTTGGTAGGTTGGCTAATCTTAGGAAGGTTAATCTCTGTTCCTTGTTTTTAATTTGTTTATATAAAAAAAAAGTACCATTTTTACATTCAAGAAATCAGGTGTATATTACTTTAGACTAACAATAACTTTTTCAAATGGAGGTACAATTAATAAATGGAGGTGCTGCAGGTTAGGTTTGACATGTGCTGGTATTTTTCAATGATCAGCAGCAACAAGTTAACAAAGCAGTCAATCCATCTGAAACAACATGTGGGTGCCTATATGTGTGTGCCTAACATATTTTATAAAACTCTTTACAACACACCATTTATTTCTATTAAATTACCTAAAGATTACCAGGACTTTATTTCATACACTTCATATACTTATTCAATATTTACTATTCTTCAATATTCAACATTCCGAGTTATTGGATTAGTAAACATTATAGAGAGAGCAAATAAGTAAACATTTTTACCAGTACACTTACTTTGAAAATATATGTTCTTAGTCATAATACATCAAAAACAATCAATTACCATTTGCTATACATATCCTAATTTTGTTAATGTTATAAAAAGAACCTGGAGAAGGAGTATTACCTGTTTCAGCGCTCGCTCAATTTCCACTCCCTGAGCCCAAGGCACAGCTGGATTAGCTAAACAGTCCCCTGTGTTAGCCCTCCTTGTAAAGTCAATGCGCTGCTTGTGTAGGTATCTGAAGGCTTCCGTCATCACCTGCACAGCATCGTAGGTCAGAGCTGATGTATACTAAAGGAGGGAAGATAAGATGGGGATCTTTTAGTTTATAAGTATAAGTCGAACATTAAACTAAACATATTTATGAAAATTGCCAGTAAACTGCATCCTAAGTTTAAACTATACCCCAGCAGTCAATGGGCAAGCGGAGTACACCTAGGGCAGGTCACCAGTCAATCACAAGGCAACACAGAAACACGCAAACAATGCACACATTTTAACCCCTACAAAGACCTACTGTATACACTTTAGCTGATGGGCTAAGGTTGAACCTGGGAAAGACACTGAAGGCCCCAGAAAAAACCCATGCATGCAATGAGGAAACACGCAAACCATGCAGAAGACCCGACATAAATTGAAACCCAGGCCTTTAGTGCTACAACACCATGGAGCTATCAAGCATGCAGCCTGCTGGCTAGCATAAGAAAATAAACAGAAATGTATCTCTACACCACAAATTAATGGATTGCAGCTAATAATACACACATATAACATAATTAAATGTAAACAAGTATGAAAAGGTTATATGCACTTTAATAGTGTATGTCAAATCCTCAGATCATGGCAAAATACTTAAATTTAATTTTTTCCACTGTAGATGCCTTTATGAGTGATGTTGACAACATAATCAGAAGCATTTCTTATGAAGCAGTGCAGTTTAGTTTTCTTCCAATTTAAATCTTGCTAGAATACAACTTATTGGCATGTTTGCATTACCATATCAAGCTGCTTATCCAGAAAGGATAGTCTGTAGCAAATAATTCGACTGTCAAACATTATTTAAGGTTGAGGAAAATTGAAACACTTAAACCCATTAAAATATCATGAAGCACCTCCTGTGTATAAACATTTCCTTAATGCTTTAATATCAAAATTAGTCTAATGTTTACTTTTAGGTCAAGATGATGGTTTTAGAGATGTTTAACTTTCATATCATAGTGGCAAGCCTGTGTTGGAACACAGTCATTATAATTGTCCTTTCTTATTTTAATCATTTGCATTTGTGGTGTTTTTATTTATTAATTTTTTTTTCAGTTTTGAATTTGTATCCCTAATTTGTTTGAAAGCACATGCGAATGGTTTTCTTATTATTTATTGATTGGTTAGTCATTTTCAAAGGTTCAAAGATAAGAAGATAATAGAGAATTATTGTCCGCAAATGGATTGTAATACATCTCTGTTAAAGCAATGATATAATTAAATATACATATTTGTCCATTTGTCCTTACACTCACCCTTATTTTGCTGTCTGCTCCTGGATATTCCTTTTCTTCCAGGGCCTCCCATCGTTGGTCAAACTTTGAAACCAAAGGATGATCAAAATCCACAATCTGAAAGCCTGAAACGTTGGCTCCGCCATACTGAATTTTGGAAAGGTCTCCATCAACAAAACCCTGAAAGCAGAAGAAACCATTTGATCTCTGACAGAACTTTAAAAGTAAGAAAAAAATTGCATTATTTTATACAAACCTTTCAAAGCTTTTTAAACTTACCAAATTAGCAATGATATAGTGATAGCCCTTAACATGTCGCCCAATTGTGATGACCTGAGGAGACAAAACAAAATGCATATTTATGGAAGAACTAAGTAAATCACATTATTACATTATCAACCTATGACCTTTTTTTTCATTGCAAATATACAATACAACTATAAAATATGTGTTATTCATGTTTTATTATGTATGTATGTATGTGTATTATTCATTTTCCTGAAACCTGCTGTTTTTTGGTATTTTGTACGACAGTTGGGAGTATTTGTAATAATTGTTTATATGATATAAAGCAAGAAATAATATTATATGAGACACATTCTGTGAAACTTCAAGTTCTATTATGTTTGAACATGAGTTCCACATAAAAATGTTTGTGTTTGTTATAATATGTGTGTAAATGCAATGAAGGGCATAAATAAGTCATTCAGCTAGTGCATCGATATAATGTAGTTACTTTTGTCATTACCTTTTTGTTTTATTTATTTTTATTTTATCCTTTGCATACCTAATAATCATCTTCTCATCCAGGCATAAAGGGACAATGCTCTATGCAATCTATGAATGGCCAAAAAAGGTCTAAGAACTTTTAGCTGAGTCTTTTAGAAAATAGGTGAGACTGTTCTGGGTGCCACAGAAGTGTTGGAGCCACTACTGTGGTTCACGGTACCGTATTGCATGCATAAAAGAAAGCAATTTAAACATAAGCTAGATCTGTAGCTTTGTGAAAGGAAATCGTAGAGTTAAGATGAAACCAAATTACTGAAATTAATGGAAATTGAGTTCTTGAAGGCCTTTTTGTTTCAACTTATATCTCTTGTGAAAACAGCCATTGTTTCTATATAATTAAATAGTCAGCCTATCTACCTGTCTCTCTGTCTGAAAGGGAGTATTAATGTCCTAAAACGTCCAAAGTTTGCAAGGTTTTCAAATGCTACAGTTACTCATTAGATTAGCTTAGAAACTGTGCTGTTTGAGGGGAAAGCAATGCTGGAGAGCCTGTCTGTCAATTCTATGACCCCTTTGTGGAAAAGGTTGAATTCCTATTTCTAAACCTTATCTGATTTTTGAGCAATAGTGAATGAATAGAGGTACAATCTCAGCTCATAGATTTTGATAAAACTAAATTATATCTCTCAAAAATAAGGAAAACATTTCTACATGAACAGATTCTCTTTTCCCTGTAGAGAGGTGACTGACTGCAGCACATTTAGCCAAAATTAGGCCAAAAAGATGTTTTGAAGAATTAAATGTTAATTAACTTTTGTAATGAGTCAAAGCGTAAATGAAAATGCCTTGTTTAATTTCCTTTATTTCCTTTAAATAAAGTTTTGTGTACGGCCTATATAAGCAGTCAAATGGCTTTATTTTAAATCAGCTGAACGTTCTAGTTCGTTGAACATTGTTCCATAGAATGGATTTATCAACAATACATTTTTGGTTTAATTGGGTAATTCTGCAGTAATTGAGCAGCTTCTGCTCCTTGCTTTCAAGGTTTTTCCCACCTGTTTTAATTTTTTCTATAGCCACATTATTGGGATATTTTAATCAAATAAATGAAAAAAAAAATAAAAAATTAAAGAAAAACTGAGTAGTTGACTAATAAAATAAAAATCCCTTGCATAATAATTTTACCAAATGCTGTTCAGAACTACTATACAAACTTGTCTACAAATAGTTTACTTTTGAGAAACATTAGTGTAAAAACGCATAGATGTAGCACCTGCTCCATGATGTCTTTCACTTTGTCTTGTTCACAGTCCAGGATCACCCTTCTCTCTTTCTTGTTCTCCAGATCTTGGAAAAGTGAGCGGTAAGCCTCATCCTTCCTCTCATCTTTAAGGTTTCCCACATTGATGGCTGTCACCTGCCACTTCTTTTCAGCTGCTGTGTCCAGAACAACCTGCAGAGTGGTGAGGCCTAGAGAAAGGATTAACAGAAAAGCAGAGTGATAGTATTTAAATCTTGATTTCAAGTTTAATCCTAGTGCGATTTTCATGTTACAACGGAAAAATTAATACACCATCAAAATGTACTTGTTAAAGTATACAGAAAAATATATTTCCCACATATTACCTTAACATATACACTCTATCATACTTTAGAGCTGAAAAAACCCATTTTGAAATGTTATAATGAAATAACTAACAACCCTCTTTAACATTTTTTAAAGCATTTTATAACAACAACAAAAAAAAAAAAAAAATTGAGAAAATTCCCCAAAAAACAACAAAGCTTTTCTTGTCAAACCTGCTAAAAAAAAGGGAGGCTGCACTATAATTGCTTGTTGATCTATTTTTTGCAGCTGGCTTATGAACCAGTTGAAATTTACGGGCCCCTACAGCTGCTACCAGTGTTGTTTATGACCTTGTAGTTTTTTTGATAGAACTCATCAGATGTAGCAACATCTTTGGTTTCTCTATGTCTAAGTTAAAGTGTGTCTTGGTATTATGGACTCTTGTGGTTGTATATGTGTTTAACCTTTTCAGTTCTTATGTATTCAGAGTTTCATACATCCAACTAAGAGGTCTTAGTTTACTCCTATCACTTCTGTTGTGTTCATTTTTCCTGTGCACTTTCCTTATGGTTCCATTCATTGTTTTTAAAATTATCCTCCATTTTTTTTTCTGTTTCTTCTTGTCGGTTTGGTGTCTGTGATATATGAACCTTTAGCACTGTGTCCGGACACTTTTTTCAGTGTCTTGTCAGGTTCTCTGTTGAAATGTTTTTTTTTTTTTCTTCCTGTTTGATTCCAGTGTTTTTGATTTAAGTTTGTTACCATTGATTTGTTTTATGTTTGCATTAGTTCAATATTAAATTTATATTTAACCATACTCCTTCCCACCTTGACTATGTAGTTCCACACAAACAGCAAAACATGACTTAGAGTATTGCTGTCTTGTTGAGTAATAATTCACTCAATCAAGTGAAACATTTGTTTGAACGAACCAAATCTACTCAGATTTTTTATTTTCTTCTTCACTTATTTAAATTTAGAACAAGTCTGTGTGTTGTGTAACTTCCTTGTTCTGTACTTCATACATCAGCAGCTCTCCGAGTTAATGGCTGAAGTTACTACTAGCTAAGCTTAAAGTAAACTACAGCTCAAAAGTAATCCTGGAATAACTCAATGTTCCTTAAGACAACCTACTGGAGACAAAGAAAAATTCCTATTTTCCAAGTAGTACTGAACCAGAAATAAATTAATTCTCCCTTAGTGATGAGTGGTGACCTAGTGGTTAGGGCATTGTGCTTGCATCCCACAGGTTTTGAGTTCAAGCCCCACTCCCATTAGCCTGACGTAGTCCGACTCAATTCTAGTCAGAATATGAGTCTGATACTGCTCCATAGAGCTGTGATTATGGGGCGTGTTTCGAACGAACCANGTCACGTGGTTGATTACGTTACTCTTGATCATCTGTCCATCATCGTATAAAGCCCGCCCTGACAATTTGATTGGATCGCCTGACAGTGGGCGATAATACTCGCGCCACTATGGAGCAGAGCCAGACTGAACTTCCCCGACCTCAAACCTTGTGGGCGGGACTAAGTTCGGACTGGCACCCAGGCTACACTCCCATGCCCTGCCTCCTTGAGCAACAGTCTTAACCCTTACACTGCTCCCTGGGAGAAGCACAATGGCAGCCCACTGCTTGACAGGTGGATGCATTGATGGATGCCTAGTGGTTAGGGCTTAGGGCTTGGAATCCTGAGGTTATGAGTTCAAAACCCAAACAGACTGCCACTCTGGGTCTCTGAGCAAGACCCTAACCCCTGATTGCTCCCAGAGGGCTGCACAGTGACAGCCCACTGCTCTCAGTAGGGGGTGGGTTAAATGCAGAGAGTTAATTTCTCCATTGTGAGATCAATAAAGTTAAATTTATTTAGCTATTCCTGTGATCAGCTTTTTTGGAGCTGTGATGGCAATAACTTACTCACTTACCAGCTACATAAATCAGGTCATAATTTCTTTGCAATGTGACTGACAGAAGATTACAAAATATGTTGGACACATAAAGTACTGCCGCTGTGGTGTTATTGGAAGTGTCTGAATTCATTGGTCGTGATTAATTTGGTGTATAAGCCTTAGTTGAGGCTTACATGAATTACAGACTGATTCAGCAAGAACTTCAAAATCAGGTAATCTGAGAGCTAGAAAAGTCAATCTGATCTGTTTTATCTGTTTTAACTGTAAAATAACATATTAGGCTGTTAAGGTTCCTTGATTGGCACACCTAATGTCACTGAAGTCATTTTTAATGTCTGGTTTAATGTAAAGGAACATAAAATGCAAATAAATGTCTTAAAATTGAAATTGCCTAATTTAAGAGTAAAAGCAAAGATATACTGTAGTTGTGTGAACCAAAAGATCTGGTATACGAATCTTTGAACAAATTTATTATTATTTTTTTTTTAATAAATGTAAATGTTTTTAATAACTAAATATAATAGAACAATTCTAGTCATTTAGTTCACTCAATGAACCACTAATATATGGAAGACAAGATCTAAATGCATGTGCTTTCTATCGAGTTATAACTTATGTTTTAATCTACCTCACTTATAGCATAGCTTAAAGTGACTTTTTACGCTTATTTCATGAGCTGTGGGAGAAAATAAACTGTAGACAGATTTATGGAACTTTTTTCATTGTGAAAAACGGTGTGTTTGAAACAACATTCAGACAGATTTATAAATGTGGGCCAGTAAAAAAATCATGGATAAACCAAACACTGATAATCTGAAGAAAATGTGACTAACACCATCACTGCATTGGTTCATACCATAAACTCAGAAAAACAACGCCAGTCGGCTCCATTATGGATAGTGCAATATCCTGAACACAATACTGTCTGAAGTTACAGTATTTGTCACAAGTCAGCATGCTTCACTCTGATGAAATATGGGTAGATTAAGCTCACCACTTTTAAACCTCTTGTGGGATTCTGTTTTTTTAAGTCTTCAGGCCTCTTCTGTCAGACACATTTCCACTGGTGTCCTACTTCTCACTGATAAATAACTGTATAAATATTCCGAGCACATTTTTAAGCTAGAAACTGTGCTACTCCAACTAAATTTTCTTTACTAACAGTGTATATGCATTGATGTCTGAGATCACCACTTCAAATGCAACATCTACAAAATAACAAATCTTTGGCATTTTGCTTGTTTTACCCCCTTTCATAAGGTCCTTGTTTGAGTGTCAGACAAGGAATATACCGGTATATGTAAGTATAATTAATGCAACAGTGAGCACAGTTCATGAGAACAGCATTGTGAAAAGTGTATTTTCTTTATTTCCTTGGATGAATTAAAAGGAAATATATTTGCAATCAATAAGAAGAATTAACAGTAAGGAAATAAAAAAGGATGTAGCAGACCCTGGAAAACTGGTAGTTGATGTTTTGCAGAGATATGCTTACTTATGTAAAATGATCTTTATGATGAGTCATATAGGCTTTGCTATGAACCCTAAGAACATGTAGGAGGAAAATGGCTGTAACAAACAATACACTCAACTATATCTACTGGCGATGTCTAATATAGCTCTGTCTTTTTGATTAATTTGTTTGGAATATATATATGTTTTATGTGTAATCTACTGTATGTTAAATTAATCCTAGAGGATGAGCTTATACTGGGATTTTAGTTCATTATTTATCATTCACTAAATAACTTCATTAAAAATAAAATTTTCATTAATGTGAAATAATAATAGACTATTTTAGTTAATCATGATCCAACCTCATTGTGTGGGCACCCTACAGTATCCATGAATATATGCTCCAATCACCAACCAGTTTCCTTGATAAATCTTTCCTGTTATTGATCCCTGGCCGACAGAGGGCAGTTAGAGAGTGGTTTGATAAAAGGCTTGGGTGTTTTACTCCAACTCACTATGGTGAGGTGCATTACAGATGTAATCAATTTTACGCGATGCAGCCTTGGTTTTATGGCAGTGGTGAGGAAAACTGTGGCTTGCAGTTTTATCTAGAAGGGTGGTACATCATGGTTTCAGTGAGATCATTATGTGTAGTTAGATTTGACTGTTTTATTAATGCTTATTAAATGTGGTAATTACAGCTCAAAATGAGTTACTGAAACAGTTGTTCATACCATTTGCCCTTGAGTGGGGGGGTTTTAGGGCTGCAATCTTTCTCTATTGGCTGTAGAGTATTGTGAAAGTTAATAAATAAAAAATAAATAAATCCCAAGATGTATTTCTGGCATTACTTTATGCAATCTTCATTGAAATTAGCAGAACTTTATATGAGATCACCAGAGAAGAAAAAAAAGCACAGTTATTAACAACGGCTGTTTGTGAAGTAATTAGTGACTAATTCTGCAGCTAAAACATTATGGATGTGTATTGGGATGAAAACGACATAAGATCAAATAGAACCATATTTGAAAATGGCAAAAATCTGATTTTTGTTTGGATGGTGAAAAGATCAGAAAAGGGTGGTTCAGACTGATCTAGAAAAAAAATGGATATAAGTCACTAGCAGTGTTTCCATCCACCTGAAGTGCAAATTTTAAGCAAACTTTAAAAGGTTTGACAAAAAAATCCAAATCTGCAGTGTCTCCAGTGTAGTTAAAGCTATTTAACCGAGCAATGCAAAGCTTAGTTTTGTCATACAGTACATCCTCACAAATGCCTATTGTGAACAGGAAGTAGAGGCTGCAATCTATCATTGACCACAGATTACTAATGGTGGAAGGTTTTGATGAATGTATTGCTATCAGGAAGGTTTTTCTTACGATAAAATATTAACTAATAATGACGATCTCTATGCGCAATAGGAACTTCATGGAACTAACTAACTAACTAACTAACTAACTAACTAACTAGCGTCGTACCTTTAACACAAAAGTAAGCACAAAAACTTTTTTGTAAATTTGTGGGAGTTTTCCCAAATTTTTTCCATTTCCATCTAAGTTTTCTAATGAGAGGGGTTTATTCAAAGCTAATGGAAACACACCTAATTATGGGCACAAATATTGGATTTGGGTCGTTTCTATCTGTTATGTGAGCTTTCCGAACTTGTATTTGTCCTAAAAAATGTATCTTAACGTAAACTTTACCTATCTGACTGTGCCTAGTGCACTTCTGTTTCAAACAGGTTTGTTCTTCTTTCAGTGGATACCAATAGTTGGAAGAACAGCCATAAACTTTATTTAAGTAAAAGAAACCTTGCTTCATATAACTTTTACTCAATCAAAATGTATGGTGCAGTAACACCACTCCTAAAAGTCGATTTTTGTTAAAAAGTTACTTAAATAATGCTATGAAAAAAATTTAACTAATGTTAGGGGTGTCTTGATTCCGTTTTTTTATTTTGTTTTTTTGTTTTTTGAGACAATGCTGATCTTCCAGCTTTTAGTATTGTCCCCAAGCCTGCCCACTAGAAGGACAACAAGGTCAGTTGTCCCCAGGCCAGGATAGTGGAGCAGGAATAATCTTTTCTTCTCCAACACAAGGTTACATAAAATGTAAATTTTTAGGCATGAATTAATCCAAAGATGGATGAATGAGTCAATACTTTAGTTCGTACAGAATATGAAAGGGACAGGTGGACGCCCATGTCCCTCTGGGCCGAGGCTGTCAGCTGTGGCTGTCAGACATAATATTGGATGATATATGATACAAACTTCAGATTGGGACATCCCTACTGATAATTACCAACCATCTGATAATTAAAATAATTTTTATTAATCATTTAATTCTTTATTGGTTTTTATTGGTCTGCTGTAATGTCCTACTCTTAAAGTATATTATTTAGCTGTTCGTGAAAAATTAAAAAAACACCCAGTCTGAGTGTAATGTATCTATATAATGAGTTTTATTTCGTAAATAAAGTTACTAAAATAGATATTGTTCAATTAAACTTTAACTGCTAAAATAAATTGAAATCGGAAAAAATTGCCCTGCGATGGACTGACGACCTGTCCAGGGTGTACCCCGCCTCTCGCCCATCGACTGCTGGAGATAGGCACCAGC
>NW_015150802.1:473092-491883 GCF_000732505.1 Cyprinodon variegatus
GGATGGATGGATGGATGGATGGATGGATGGATGGATGGATGGATGGAAATTGGAAAAAAAAATCCCCAAAGAAATGTCAACTATATACCTCTGCAATAATATTAAGGAGCTCAACAGTATGCACATAACTAATTAGAAGTCAGTGTTCTTAAAAACTATACTTTAAACAAGGCACTCTTTTAAATGCCTAACAACCATTCTACAACAAAAGGCAATTGATAGCAATTCTTTTCAAATAAAACTGACATTTTCAATATAAGAATAAGAGTATGTTGATTGAACAGAATATTGTCTCTGTGCATGGAGAATTTGTCTTATGATTAAACAAATACAAATTTAAACCTCAATCAACTGCCATATAAGTCATCAATTATTAAAGATAACATCGTGGTCTTCATTTTTATGCCAAAGGTGAGCTTTGTTATGTTTAACCAGCCATGAAGTGCTTCCGCTTATTTTCTGGGATACTTTTGCAGAGGTTGGTTACTGATAGTAGTCAGAAGGCCTGTGGTACCTGTGTGCAACAGCCTCGCTTCTGTTATTATCATCCAAGGCAGCTGTGGCTGCAATGTAGCTTGCCACCATCAGTTTGTGAATGTATATGTTTATGGCTGAATTACTGATTGTAGTGTAAAGTGCTACTAAGATCCCTCATTTAAAAAGGCATTAAAAAAAAGCTTAAGGAATACAGAAATATATCAAAGCAAACTTGTAGCACTATTCATTGGAACTCACACTTGTGTTGTTACTTAAAAACCCAGTAGATGAAAAGTGCTAATCAAATTCATCATAACCTTTTGTAACTCCAATGCCTCCAATTTCCTCGAGAAACACCCACACACAGACACACTCTCACCATTTACCAGCTGGCTCAAACACATACAATCTCCCTCTGTCGTTCTCTCTCTCCCACTCTCGTTACACTTTGGTTGCCATGGGAATGAGAGGATCACGCTGACCTAATTAGACAGCCTTGCAATGATGAAATATGCACAACAGACTCCTCAGTGCTGCTATGGACATACAGTAGGGAGATCAGGTCATTGTTATCAGCTTGGGGATTATCAAAAACAGCTTGTCCTTCTGATTTTAGAGAGAATTGGTGTGTGTCCATAAATGAAAGGTAGACCACCTAGGAAGATACAGTTATGAAAAGTGAGACGAGAGAATGAAAAGTATAACAGAGAGAATATACAACATGCACAAGTTAGGTAACAAAGGGGATCCCTATACAATGAATGAAGCTCAAGGTCTCTATAAGGTGATAAGGCTCAGTGGGAGAGTTTAAATGATACCATAAAGATTCTAAGGTAATCCTTCTTAATCTGCAGCTCAATGCAATATATTCCAATACTTCCAGTGTACCAATACAAGTTGTGAATTGACAAGTCTTGAATTGCCTGTTTTTGTCTTAAGCTTCTGAAGGAGTAATTCATTTAGCAGGGCCATCTCCTTAATTTTTGCAGAGGCTTTTTTTAAGGATATTTGCTTGATTTTTGCTTTGTGTTTATGGATTCACAAAGAACCTAACACTAAATATCAACGAAGGAAGCAATTGCAAATTTATTTTTATCAGGACGCAGTTCTTTCTACAACAATTGGCGCAGAGGTAAAAATATGTTTAGTCTTTTCTTTGTTACTATTAATAAAGAAATTAGAGTTATTAGAACTTTCTTTTTTATTTATGTTTTCTAAAACATTAGAATAGCTGATTAAACATTTTTAACAGAGTCGGCTGAAGGTTGATGGCGTTACAGTATTGCTTTCATATATAAAACATTTACCAATAAAATTGCAAATTAAAAAAATATTGATAGTTTTCCTGTGTTGTGAGAACTTAAAGGACCTAAAACTTTTTAAAATTTTTAACTATGTTGTAACGTCAGTCCTTTCTGATACTGCGCTTGCCTGTATCTTCGTAAAGGTACTTTATATGTCTGATGAATTCTGCTGTCAGAGCAGCTACCCCTCCTCTCCTACAAGACCTGCCATTATAGGTCTATGTAATGCAGTGATTACTTGCCCCTTCAGGCAGTACCTATCTTAATTGTACCTCACATTCCCAGTAAACAGCACGCCCATCTTCCATCTAATCAAGGTTATGTGAGGCGACACAATCATTTCTGCTGAAAATTGGAATCTGTTCACACCTAATCTGCATAGTGATAACAGCTTATCTTTTAAGCCAACATTTATGACAAGAAAAAATTCTTTTTAGGGGTGAAAGAGGAGCCTAATCACCAGAAATGACATTATGCAACAACATCATGAAAGGGGAGACACCCACACAAGAGTGCACAGTGTGGCAGTGAAGGCAAGTGTCGTCTGGGCTGGATGGAACAAATGATTACAGCACTTTGTAGAGCGAAAAGCAATATTTCATCATATATATTTATAGTAGAACGTGAAAGGCTTAAATAACATTAGATGGGATGTTTATATCAACAATAATGCATTTATTAACAAAAACAAAAAAGTTTATTAAACTCAGTAGGTTTGGAGTAAAATATATGGGAAACCTACTGTAAAGAGGTATCAGACCTTCAGTCTCTCTTGACAAGGCTTTACTCCAAAATCTGGTAATAACGTTTTAATGGAAGTAAAACATTGTATCACTGTTACTAAAATCAATAAGAGATTATGCAGATTATAAAACATATAGAAAAAGTTAATCCATGTAGCAGATTTTAAAAATAATTTTAGTCTACCCAAATATTTACTAAAGGTATATGGATACAATGGTTTGACTCCTTGCTTCAAGAACAGCCATTGTCCATAATTGCAAACCCACTTCTTATTTATTCATTTAGTGCAAACAAGAGAACTCTAATAAAATAATGATAAGCAATTAAAGAGTGGTATAGTGAAAGTCAAGATAAATGTGGAATACAGGGTGATTGACCAAGCATTTTCCAGAACAGAACTGTCTTAATGTCAAGCTTCGGAATAAGAAGCATGTACAAATTAGGTTTGCAAACATACTGTAGCCGCTGGTGATAGCTCTGTATATTTGTTCCTCGGTGTTCACTAATACATGGACTGGATTTCTTTGTTAGCTCCTTTTCTTTCTTTTTTTTTTTTATTTTAATCCATGCATTTTTGATGATATAGTTGACCCTGAATACATCAAAAGGGAATTTTTAAAACAATCCTGACATGTCTTTTAAAATAAACCCAAACATTACCAACATTTTCTCTTTAGTAAGAAGAAAAAAGAAAAACACGGCTTAAAATAACACCTTAAAACAAACGTATACTTCAGAATCTAAGACTTGATGTTCTCCATAAAGAGCAGCATAAATCTAACCTTTTTTCAATGTTTCTCCTTGCAGCAGCTCAATCGAAAAGTTACACTGAATACAAAAATGAGACTTCCTTTATGTTATAGGTTAGTCACTCTATGAGAATAAGCTTTTTTCTAGGGAAGAATTAGTTGAAGGCAGCAGAAAATGAGTTACATGACAAAGCGAAGCGAGATAACTTACTAGAAGCAATTTTTTGTTATCATCTTTATTACAGGTTATTATAGGCAGCTTCCTTACCCATTCAAGTTTTGTACTCTCTTTGTCTTCTTTTTATTGTATCTTATTGCTAGGGGGTTTAAAAAAAGGTTCAGTCCTTTCAGCCAACAAAAGCCTGCTCTGTGTGTGAAACCTTTCAAACACGGTTCAAAGAAGTCTAATCTTACTTTCAGATTTTGACACAATCAGTGTGAAATAGAAAAGAACCTCTGATGAAAAGGATCAAAGAATAATGTCAAATTTGATTTAGACATCTAATAAATCTGGATATTAGTTTGATGGTAGTTTTTTTTTTCATCTTTCAATAAATTCCATCTATGATCTTATTCAGGCCAGTAACTTTTGGTATACATCCTTCTTACTGCAGTAGTTTCATTCCTGTTTTTTTCTTTTTTCATTATTCCTAAATAATTAATTATATTGTAACAGGCAAAATAGTATTTACAAATATTTACATCAGTTTAATTGAAATATTTGTATGTATTTATTTTTATATTTTTACATCTGCAACAACCATGCACTCCACATGTACAGTAGAAACCAAAGCAACTACTGTAAGTCAAAGGGACTAAGCATTAAAGATAAAAAAAAAGCAGGTGTAAACAGTATAGAAAAGCAGAAAATCCGCTGAAATCAGTCAGTATTTAAAAACCATCCCTGAGGCTATGTGCAAATATGAAACACCACAAATATGACATAATGTGAGAATTGTGTCAGTTTTATATAGAGTGTTATGACATCTACAACGGTTTTTTTGATGTTCATAGAAAAGCACAGCAGGAACCTTGTGTTACATTTTTCATAATGTTCACTTAAACAGAGGAAAAAAAGGACTTCCACTTTAATCAGTCACCTTGTCACAAGTCTTTGAGTTGTCCTGGATCCACCTGCAACTAAAGAAACCCAGAACATATATGGTTGTAGGGGTTATAGTTATTAAACTTTTCTTTAAGTATGATTTACTGTGTGCATGGTTTAGTCTCTGTGTTGAAATGTGATAGACTGCCGACCTATTGAGGGTGTATGCAGGCTCTTATCCCATGACAAAACCCAGCACCCCCAAGACTATGCAATAATAAGCTAGTATAGATGATGGATGGATGACTTTGTCAGGAAAGGTGTATGAACAAATACCCCAGTGGCTGTCTGTACATGGATGGATTTTTTCATTTAAAACACATTACTTATTTGGTATGTGTCCTCTGTTGTAATTTGCTTTAATATTTGTGTGATTGTGTGATATGGTAGTCATATTTCTTAAGCAACTATGGTCCTAAAGGTTAAATGACTAATTTTTTCATCAGTTAGCATTTTTAAAAATTAACATTCAAACTCTCTAATAGGTTCATTAATAACCAGTGTAGGACATTTATTTTGCAAAAAGCCTATGCAAACTAGATTAGAGTCCAACATATATTTTCTGTACTCGATTAGCATAACGTATACACTCCCCTCCCATTTTCAACATTCAGACAATAAGGAACATAAATCTTCTGAAAGACCAACATAATATTTTCTGAAAATCAGTCAGTGTGAGAGCCATAAGGTATCTACTTGGGATCAGTGCACAGACTGCAGGTTCTGCTAAAAGACAGTTGTATTTCTAGGCTTTATTTAAAATCCATGGATATTAATGTAGCTATTTGCAAATCCTATAACACCAGAAACTGTTTTTGCAAATCATAATTCTGTTAAAGTAAAGGCGTCTGTTTACCTAAATTGGCACAACCACATTTTGTTGTGATACAGTTACCTGTATTAACCTAAGGCATTCTGTGGTGCTGAAGTGAAAGTCCATCCAATTTTGTATTTCATTACAAATCAGAGCAAATAGCTTTGCCAATAGGAAGGGGAGGAAAAATAGTTTGCTCTACAAAATGGCAGTGCTAATAATATAGAAGAAAAGGGGGAAAGGTAATCTGCTTAGACCAGACACAGAGGTTTGAATTTCTGTTCTCTTTCATTGGGGTAAACTTATAGAAGGCTTCTTTGTGTTATTCTCTGATACCCTATCGAGTATTTTCACAACTTGTGTTCGTTTTTTTTTTTTTTTTGCTATCTTTGTGGGTGGACTTGTTTTTATGACAGTGTGAGGAATTTAATGCATTTTACAAAGCCATGTCATGGTGACCTATGTCCTTATGGGGACTAAAATCCTACTTATTTTAAATTTTAAAGTTCTTTTCTTTGAGAAAAGAAAATAACTTTAGAATGTAATTCTGGCTTAGTTTTAGGACTGAAGTGTGAATTCCATTCAGGTAAGGATTAGGCTTAGAAATATGTTAGGGTTAGGCCATATAAAATGAATTCAATTCAATGAAACGTCCCCATAAGTCCCCAAAAATTGTATATTTTATCTAACATGATAACTGAATCCCAAGTTGCATGGAAAGAGCTAAATAACTGTTGAAGTGAAATCTTTAGAAACTTTTGGAAGTACAAGGAAACTTTTTTTGTAGACAATGCATTTTGGCTCATGGCCTTTAGCGTGAATATTAGAAAACATCAAATAGTTTGAGTTTTATATATTAATTATATGCAGCAATTACTCATTTTCACATAAACAGGATGACCAAGAAGCATTAAGAGAGATTGTAATTGGTAACTGGTAGAGCCAGAGCTCAAATAGGCTCTTATTGTTGAAGTGTTTCACCACAGAGTTTAGCAAAAAGAGTTTGGAAATAAATCCCTTAATTTATTTCCTTTTGTCTTTCTGTTTTTGACTTACCTCGATCGCTGTCGTATAGATAGGCAAACTTGTCCCACTTGTAGTACTCAATAAGGCTGAGGAGTGGCCCCCTGATATCAGGCCGCATCTGGATAATGAACTGTTGATTCCCGTCCAGAGGAAAGCTAGGCGTTATGAAGGAGACATGTAGAGTGCCACAAAACGATGTAATGGTGTTGACAGACTTCTTATCGTAGAACCCAAATATGGCGTAGACTCCTCTCGAGAACTGCGAACAGACTAAAAAAAGAACAAAAATGTGAGGTCATTCTGTTTATAGTTGATCTCACCTATATTTTAGACAGATTAGGTACCTATACTGAATTCAGGGAGATGATCTTTAATGAATAAATCTTTTTTCTGTATGTTTTTAAAAATATGGTGGTTTTCATTTCTTATGCATTTCATAAGACACGGTTTAAACTCAAGACAATGTTAACTTTTACTACATTTTAGAGTTAAACCCGAGTACAAGTCTTTTCGTCTTTATCTCGTCTTATCTTTGGTCTTTTATTTTCCAAAAAACCCAAGCATCGGCTATATCTCAGGATTTGTTAGAAATAATCTAGAATAATAATTAAATAACTACTACTACTAAAGCAAAGTGTTAGTGATTACTGAATATAAGATTCCATTTTTAATATAATCTTCAACAAATCCATTGGTGCCATAGCAAATTATAGTGCATACATTCCAACTTTCCCAATCTGTTTATTGTAACCAGATTGTCATTTTGGTAACCTAGTAAAATATTAGTCAGGTAGACATGCTACAGTGTAGTTTTTATAGCCTCCAGCATTTATAAAGGAAAGATAGGAGAACAGGTGAAGTCTTAAAGAAAAACAAAGAAAAAACAACCCCTGAGTAAACCAGAGGCTCCTGCCTTTTTCTCCAACATCACCCAGCAGATTGGGACGTTGATTTTAATTGTTTATTGATCAAATTAAGAGTAAATTAGGGCTATTGATTTAGACATGTGTCTCTTGCTTATGCAATCCAGTGAGTAATTTCCTTTGACAATATTGCATAGAAACTTGCTGACAGCAGAAATGGAATACATTTATGTTAAAGGAAAGTTTATGAATGTTTTTTTATATATATGTTGTTATGAATGGATACTTAAGAATCTGAATCTTGTTACTATTTTTTATAATAACTGATAACAATTGACCATACAAGGATAAAACAGGCATAAAAGAAAATAAATGTTAAATATTTTTCTCATATGTTTTCAAAAATGTGTTTTCACTAAGAATTTTCATTATAAAGTTTTGGTAAATGGCACCGTAAACAGCCTGCATGATAAATAAAACATATTTGCTTCATTTCATTCCTAATAAGGTTAAGGAAGTTAGAAATCAATAGGCTGTAAAAACATAACATTCACAATGGCTGAAAATGCAGCAATATCCAACTCTTCTAGTTCACTGCTCCAATGTTTATAGCAGCTACAGCCTGATTTAAAGATTAACCCTGAAGGTGTAGAATTATTACACTGGCTCAGATTTAACTACTGCATTTAATTTCCACTTTGCTTAAATAGTATAGTTCAACAAAACAATTGTCTTCAGATGCTGATATGTTTGCTAAACAGCACCGGTTGCATGAACCTCATTGAACATTTATTTTATTTATTTATTTTTTTTTACACTTTAGCAGCACAATATTTTGAAGCCTGTGTGTCCATGCTTAATGTATTGTGATGAGAGACGTTCCTCTGCTGTCACTTTTGCTGGTTTGCTTGCTGGCTTTGCCCAGGATTAAAACTCTCTAAGCTTATGCTTAGAGACTGGATATCCCCACGACTATGCTGTGGCTTATCCCAGAGAAAATTCTATGACATTTTACTTTATTACCAAATATGGCATTTCCCAGTCCTAGCATTGAATGCATGTGTTCAACAAGGGTTCAGAGGGTCTTTCTGGCTCCAAAATGACACTGTACTAGAATGTCAAAGACTTCTATGTATGCTTCATCAATAACAAGTTCAAAAACTTTTAATTAAAGAAGAAAAGCCAAGAACAAACTGTAAATCCTAGGAGCAGGGAGGACTACAGAAAAGCTATTAAGCTTCTGTTACATCTGACTGATTTTCAGGGAAACTCACTATTCATTTTTAGAAATCCAGCTCCAAACAGAAAATAGGAGACTAGCTAAATCTCCTTTTCTCCTCCCAAAGAGGTCATTGCAATTAGAAACAAAAGCAAACTCCCCTGGACCTGTTAAATGCAACAAAAAGACATGATTTCCTCTTTGTCGTTCTGTTTTTAAAGATAACAATTCCCATAGTCTCTGCAAAAATGTGAAAAAAGTTCAATTATTTTCTAATCCCAACAATAGTGGTTAAAATATAGCATGGTTAGATAATGATATGTTTTCATGTTATAAAAAATGCAAGCCTGCAGTTATTCAAGTTCAGATTTTGTTTTAACTAGCTTTGCAAAATAAGTTGCACAGTTATCTAATGAAAAGCAAAAGCAATAGTGAACAAACAACTAGAGTGAAATGGCTGCCTCAGAGAGCTGTTATACACTGATGGTCACATTTTTTGGCACCTATTAAACATTAGAATGTCATCTTTTATCACAGCGCTAAAATGTAATACTGCCTTTTTATTTATTCATCTGTTTTTTCCAACGGTGGTTGGATTACATAATTTTATTTCTGCCACTTGGTTCAAAAAGGACCATTAAGTCTGTTGCTACCACACAGTAAGTGTGACATATGGGTGGTAAAAATTTCTCAAAGCTTTATGATGCAGAACTCCAGCAAAGAGTAAAATCCTGGGGTCAAGAAATTACTATAGTACCCTTAGATAACAGCTTTAGAAATATGTACGAAAAAGAACTAGTAGTCTTTATCATCATTATGTCACCATAGAGAAAACAGCTCATATATTATCAAATAAAATAAAAAATAAAAACACTATCAAAATAAAACAAAAAAAAACAAGCATACTCAAATGAGAATTCAAAAATGTTAAACAAAAAAAAAGCGTTGAATATGGCAGGTACTATTTAGTATTTACATAAGAATAGCTTGTGCTGAAATGGGCTAAAAATGGGCTGGAGGTTTATTTGATTGACTCTAGGGGTGTTTAGTGACTGCCTGTCACAGCTTTGGAAAAGAGATTCCTTGAGTCTGTGTTCTTCTGTTCGCTCCTAAACACTTCTAATGTCCTTCCTCCCCTGTGCCTTTCAGCGCACAATCTTCACTGTCATGCTACAACCTTAAACAGTCAGGTAGAGTCTGGTTTGTGTTTGTTTTCTGATAAAAGAAGAGCTGCTGTTGGGGCTTCTTCACCAGGTGGGAGGTGATCCCAGTCCAGGAGAGATCAGAGGAAATATAAATGCCTAGGACTTATGCGAGCCATGTTCTCCATACCTCCCTGTTCAAGTAGAGGCAATATTTCCGTACACTGAACAGCAATAACTTGTGCAATAAATAATGTGTAATTAATATTTGATACCCTGTGCAATAACCTGTTTTTATATTTGATATCAAGCACAATAGCTATATATAAATACCCATCTCTACAAATACCCATTTAATACCCTGTGCAATAACCCTGTATAATAATCCTGCTAAATAAGTGACTTCAGCTGTTATATACATATTTGGACGCACTGTGTATACCCCCGTGCACCTTTTTCTCCTTTTTGACTATTGAGCCAATGTAACGAGTACATTTCTACACTGTGAGATCAAAAAAGAAGATCATTTATTCAATCAATAGTCTTTTTTATCAGACATGAATGCATAAGGCGTATGAGAATTTGGAGATGTTGTGTCACCTAACAATCACATGTTCTGAGATTAAGATTTTAGACTACAAAGTTCCTCATGGTAGCTTTACAAGTGTATGGTAACATGTATACTAGAGTTCATTTATGTCTAGGGGATAAGGCTGGGTTTGTGTTAGTTTTACAGTTTGCAGTTCATGTAAAATCTCTGCCTCAGCCACATCACACTAATCAATCAATGACAAAAGAGGTATCCCCGTTGCGTCAGTATCTGATGTACACAGGGCTTGACCAACTCCCAGTTTTCAATGAGTTGGGTGTGAGACTGCTGGGACTGAGTGTTCAGTCTTCCTGAACCTCCTGTAGTCCACTATGACATCCTTGACCTTGCTGGTGTTCAGTCTAAGGTTGTTCCTAAAGTAGCCATCTGTCAGATTGTAGACATGTTTGTGGTGGGTCTAATGTAATACAAAGGGGTCTTTACTGGCCTTTTAATACGAAAGGCCAGTAAAGAGCCTAATAGCCAATAATAAATAAAACAAATCTGTCCTTCCAACCATTACAAAGATAAACATGCAGTTTGATCAAGTCTAATTGGACTTGAACTGTAAATGAACCGGATCCAGTTCACCCTTCCTTTATCGGTGTTTGTATCTGACATGCCAGGTCTTCAGAAAACATGGGGTTTTGCTCAGTCTTGCATTAAAAAAAACTAACTAGATGTCTATCGCAACATTAAATAAATGGCTTTTTTTTTGTGACAGATTATGTCATCCATACAAGGTGTATGGATGACATAGTCAATGTAACCCCAGGTTAAGACTGAACTTTTTAGCAAAAAAAAGTTCAGGAAGATCTGGCCTAAGAAAAGAAAGCTAAACACCTGAAAAATTATCCCCAGTAGTGAACACTTTAAAAAAATATGTGCAAAAAAGGTGCTGTGGGTATTTCCCCCCTTCAAAGACTCTGGGAACCTAATTACAGCACGTGTTTTTTTTTAAATAAAACAAGTTTTGTGTAATATCCAAAGGATAAGCTCCAACAGATTGTGTAAAACAGAATGTTATAGGATTCCCCTGTCTGCATGCTTCAGACAAGATTTATTGATTCTGGGAATCAATAAATCTTGGAGATTTAATTAGTTTCCTCCTATAATGACTTTGATTTTGTTTTAGTTTAAACATTTTTATGGACTCTTGGATTGCAGCCACTGTGATCGCAAAACTAAAAAGGTTTAATATTTGTGACACACATCTTCAAATTCAACAGGATATGCACATGAACGAAAATATTTTCAGCCATCCTACATTTGTATGTGATGTTTTTTGAGTAAACTAGGACTGAGAAGATGTGCTCTCTGTGGTCATTTAAAGTCCTTTACTCTGGTTGAATTCCAGTTGCATCAGCAATAAACCCAAAGTCTGTGGTCATCACAAAGTTCTAATAAACTCATTACCAGGAGGATTCTAAATCTGTTACAGCAGTGACTCCTGCACTGAGCATCACCACCCAAGGAGAGGGTGTACCCTTTCAAATATATTTAGCTGTCCCAATTAGATGACCTCCTTTTCACCATTACTGCTCTGAAGACACCTCTGCTGCTCTAAAACTGTTTACATGGGGGCTCCATTCCTGATCAAAGATTACATCTGCACCAATTAACTTTTAATAAACCCAGCACATCCAGCTGACACACACAATTCTTACACTAGTTTAAAAATATAGAGTTAAGAAAGGGGAGTTAAATGCAAATTCTGTCAATATTTTAATTTGACCTTAGAATGTGAAAGACTGCTCTAAATAAAGTTATTATGGACACAAAATTGTACTTTGTACTACTTTTTTTCTATAAAGAAAACAAAATCCACATTGGTGCTGTCAGTGTAAGGGTCTCTGGAGTTTTGCTTTTTTCTGGCATAAGAGAGCTTCCTGTGAAAGAGAGGATTTTTGCTGGTGGCTAGGCCGACCTTTGTTGCTGCACACCTGAGAAAATTTCTCAATTAGGATGACTAGCATGAGACAAAGGTTCATCTTTCTTCACCAGATGATTACCCCTGATGTTATTTCAGCCAACGACCTAAACCAGGAATATCTTCCTTGTTGAAATTTGTCTTCTTGTGAATCTTTTAAGGTGGATTCTCTTATTGTTCCAAACAACCAAAGAACCTCAGTTTGGTTCCGATCTTCATGGAAAAGGTCTTACCTGTTCTCAGTCTTCATGACCTGCCTGCCTGTTCCCCAGCATGACGTCTCTTACAAGTACCAACACTCTTGGATCTAACTCATATTCTCTTGGACCTCTGGAGTATTTTCTGCAAAGCCCACCGAATCAAACCCATAAAGATCCATTCTACCTCCCCTTCATCTCTCTAGTTGACAAATCAATCAGTCATCAGTTGTTATCAACCAACTCCTTCCTGATCAGTCTATCTTTCTACCGTTAGACCAATAAGAAAAAGTTCAACTGATTCCCTGCAGTTCTTTTCTTCCAGATTCTACTTGTTTTTGTAAATAAAACGTAAAGATTCACTGGTTCTAAATCTGATTCTGCAAAAAAACAAAAACAAAACAGTTTTCGTTTTATTATACAGTAGAAAATAAAACTAAAACATCATCCAAACAAAACGTTTTAATGTTCTATGCATATATATATATATATATATATATATATATATACATATATAAAATGTGGTTATTAACATAGATAGCAATCAGGAGCCCACTGCATTAGTAAAACAATGAGCCAGTCACAGACACTTGCATTCACACACACCACATGTCTTTGTGGTGGTGATCATCAGCAGTCCAGTCACAGCTAACAGAACTGACTGTTACATATCTCATCCTCCCCAACAGCAGTGTTCTCACCAAGAGAAAACGCCTCGAGACTTTGGGGTGTTTTATGTAAAACTGATCTGTCACCAGTTGGTGCTGCAGCTTAAAGCCACCAGCCTTTCTGTCACACTAAACTCCAAGCAGATTTGCTACAGCTATAATTGTTGAACAAGCAAATTTTTGACCTTGAAATCTAAAAGGGGGGGCTTTAAAAACATAGCTTATTCCTGTCACCTCAATGTAAACGGTGTTGTAGAAGATTAAAACTGACTTTCTAGTTAAACAAGTCTTTTTCTTTTTCTACTTGTTTCAGCAATGTTCTTTTTTTAGTGCAGACGGGGAATCTGATCAGAGTTGATGAGAAGAAGGATTGAGATAAATACAGGATAGTCCTGGAAGTAAGCTTTTTACAGCAGGAGGACAACCTTAAAGTCAGTACTTTATATACTTTCTGCGTGGGTATATTTACGAGGATATCCTGCCGTATCCAACCAACATCCAGACGCAGCTTTGGATGAAGCAAATTGGACTCCTTTTTTCAGAGTTTTTGGGGCTTTTCAAAAAATGTAAATGTCTCCCCAAGGTGATTCAAAGGAAACAATTTATATCAGCAGTCTTTGATGTTAAGATATACCTCTGCTTTTATTGTGAAATACGAGACCTTGACAGGAAATGTTATGGGATCGGCAGTAGTAACGATATGTTAAAGGGTCTAGGAGGATGGTGATTTATCCTTAATATGTCTGAAACAACAGTAGCACATATGTTCTTTTTAAAATTATTTGATGACGCAGTCCAGAGTGCAAACACTTTCATCTGAAAAACAGAGCTATACACTCCCAACGGGGTTTGTGGAAATCACCGTGGACACAGCGCTCGGTCTGACTACACCATAACACTGCAGCTACTCCAATGGGGGATTAATGCTAAACCGCCTGGTAAAAAGAAAGTTCTGACACAGCTCAGAAATTGGGATGATTTCACTCAGACGATCCGCTTTTATCAATATGTTGCAATTGTGACATCAGCTTCCAGCTTTATTGTAGCCTATACATTACTGAATTGAAAAGCAAATATGAAATTATGTTTTTATATGCTCCCAAGTCCTCTTCATCCCGAAGGGGAACGCGATTAACAGACAGTACAGTTAATAGGCTGCATTATGTGTTAAATAACTTAATTAAGTAAACACTGATGATAAGTTGTTCATTTATGCAATCAGCAATCCTTTGCCACGCTATTTGGTGTCTCATTGATGCTGCTCCCATGTTTTACTTTTTATTGAGACTTTTTTGTTCCAGGAGAAATAAAGCGCTCTCACTTCTGTGCTTGTGATTGTGATCGGTTTACCAAGTTCAACTCGCCCTTTTATAGGAGCGAGTTCACAGATTCATGATCAGTCAAACCTGGATTGAGTTAGCGAGTTGATAACCACTTTTGTGGTACTGCTGATTGCCATTGTTGTGGATTGGTTAAACTAGAAAGGCTGGAAGCAACCCCACTATATTGAGCTTGATTCATGGTGCAGGCCCCTGCTGTTTATTCTGTTTTAGCTTGTGAAACAAATCAAGAATGTGATACATCACAGCTGTTATGTGATTGGCTAAAAGCTCGATATGTGAGGCAGGTGCCACTTATTGATTTACCCAATCAGCTGGAACAATTTTCACAGGAGCCTTTCCAGATTTGGCTTATATCAGGTTCCCTCATCTTTACAATTTCCTTTTAGAGTCCATGAATAGAAATAGTAAATTATTTGAAAATAATATAAATTAGAAATGTTGTTAAATGTTGCAGATTATGAGTTATTATTATACTCGTGATATCAAAGAACATATTTGCAAACTTTCATTTTAATTCAAGGAACAAGAAAGATACACATGCTTTCTTAGTGAAAGGTAGCTAAATCATTTTATAATAAATCATTTTTATTTATGTAATTTTTATAATGTTGAACTGTTAAGTCAATGCCGCTAGAGTTATAAACTCCTAGGAAAGACATGATGCCCATTCAGTTTCAAACCAAATCATCTTCTCATACATGACTAAACACTAAGCATGTTTCCATGCACAATATCAATCTCATAATAAAGGATTATTTGATGACCATCATAACAGATCTAATGCATTCACATGCAATACCCCAATTCTATATTCAGTAAATCTTTGTTTACATGTTCTAGTCGAGTCAAATTTCATGCCTACTGGATTTATATACAGGTGGAAGAGAGGGATGTTTACAGAATGCATTGATAACTTCGCCGGCTGAGGAAGAACGTAATGAGTCCCAACGAGACAACAGTCTGTTTGGCAATACCTCTGTATTTTTTTCCAATTTTTTTTCTAAAACCAGCCTGAAATGGGAAGGCAGATTAATTGGAGAGCACATTATGCCAGCCTGCAGTCCTGCAACACCTCCCATTAAACAATAGCTAAGACAACAGCCTGGCTAAGAAGTAGACCAGAGAGTTGGAAGGCTAAGGGCTAAGGCCTCCATACATGGGTCGTGTGCACTAACCACTGCACCACCAAAGCACGCCTAATCATAGTAAAGTTGAAGTATTTTACAGTGTACAGATTTGCCGGTATACTAGACACCGAGACCACTTGCTCAAGTTCAAGTGTACTTTGCATACCCGGAACCAGACTAATTATAACAAGAACCATGCTAATTACATGATTGTATCAAAAATCTAAATACGATTACATTTTACATAGAGCATTATGGCACAGGCAAAGCAGTAACCATACCCTCTTTTTAGAGGTGTCCAATCTGCCTGTAAATTTAGGTCTATGGAACATCACATTCCAAAAAACTTGAACACCTGGAACGTCTCCCTCAGCAGCCACGAAAAGAAAAAGGCCTGCAGATTAAGGTTCAGATATTTTACACTTCAAACAATGAAATCTATCCATTTTGTTCGTATAGTTTTTTTTTTTATTTCATGTCCTTGGTGATTGAAAAGCTTTGTCGGTGAGTACAGAAATCACTGAATCTTTGGACCTCTAGGTTTATTTAAACACTTTGTCTCAGACAAGCTTGCTTGCTTTTATGTGTACATTGTTTTCTCTGGATAATCTCATATTCCCTCATGTTGAATTAGCATTAACATAAGATAAATTGGTTGAAATGATCTCAAGGCTGACTGTATGGTACTGCTTTATATTTGTTTCATGCACCTCTGTCTAAGAGATGTCTTATAATAGAAATGTGATTATACATAAAAAAGAAAATCAGTGATTGCAACCACAATACCTGCTCTTTTCACAATAGTTTTACATTGGTCACCAGCTGTTAGTAACCAGCTGTTATTAAATATAGCCCTTATGATGTGATTAGTTATTAGAACTTGATATCTTTCAAAAACGTAAAGACATCAAATATCTCTTTGTGAATAGCTGCCTTGCAGTCTTTAAAATGTCCTTACTTAACGGCAGCATCTTAGAAACCAACAAACAAATGGTCTCTATTCTGTTAGTACAGTAAGCCTCTATATCCTATCAGGCTCAATGCAGATCTCTTTGACTGGACAGATCCAGCAAAACAAGCTACTTCATCACACACAGTGGCTTTGTTTCTCTTCTATCTGCCTCGTGTTGTAAAACATATTGTATATCCACTGACCTTTAGTGGAAATACCAGTGCAGACTTTGGATCTGCTGCTCGGCGTTCTAATGACCTCAGAAACCGGCAGAACAAAATTAAGCACGTCGATAAAAACACAGCTTTAATCAGGACCTGAAGGAACAGCTCTCACAGCAACCAGTTACTCAATGTTTGCTGAAGATAAGCAGGAACAACCTCACAGAAACGCAAATAGGCATTGAAACGTGATTGTTAGTCTGCTATCGCTTTCCCAGCCATAACAAAAATCTTCTAATTTCTCATTTATTTTTGTATCTTATTAAGTAAGCAAGGACAAAGAAATAATAATCAAATATTTCAATAAACACAATATCTGCACTTACATATCAACGCTTTGCTAGTAACAGATTGTATCCCCTCATCCTAACAATTGATCTGCAGATTCCACTGTTATTTTTCTGCAATATTAAGACTGAGGCTAATGACAGCAGAGGCTCCATATTTACACATTTATGATTTAATGAAATTATAATGAGATGCACATTATTTTTGCAGTTAAAATAAAGCTAACTGCAAGGAGGACTGGAGCTCCTGAGAGTTGCCTCATTTTTTATCTCTAGTGCTCCCCTGAGCTACTTAAAAAGCACTTTTGACACTGTGTCTTTTTCCAAGCCCACACACTTTGAAACAGTGCCAGGAATGTGTTCCGCAGAAAAAGATTTATACAATTTCCATCGTCGAGCGGAAGGCAGCTTAAATTGTGACCTTCTGGAGGCCTGAGCTTTCAACTGCAAAGAGAGCATTAAAAAGTAAGTGAGGCTGCAGCTGCAGTTCTTTCACAGAATATGATGTCTTCTTTACTTTTGAGGATTTTCATGCAAATATGACACGGAATAAAAAAAAATATGATTGATTCTGGCTGCAGTTTTTACACAAAGCAGTGGAAGAACACTAAAATATAACAAATAATGGTAAAAAAATAATGTTACAGCACTAACAAATATTTTACTTTAGTTTTGAAATTATAGAAAAGTAAAAAAATATATAGATTAGGGAGAAACAAAACTCTTCTGTAATCCTGGTTTATACATCTAAATATTTGGAATAAATCCTGAGAGCCCAAAGAGGAAAAACAATGCATTTTTGTTTCAGATCAATCAAAGGGGATCTCTATGGGGCCAAAATTGTTGCTTTATTACAAATCTCAGTACATATTTGTAAATCTGAATACAGATTTGTGGATTTTTTACACATTTACAATCCGGATTACACACACAGTAGTTTTACACATTTGCAGATTGTTTTACAGACACACAAATCTCCTCACACATTTACAGTTTTATTTACACATTTTCAAATCCCACCGTACACACACAAACCAAGATACAGATACACAATGCTCCACACACATTTGCAAATAATAAAGCAACAATTTTGGATCTCTGTCTGTTGTAGTTCTGACCTCACAACTCAGTCAAACAAATATGCTGTGAACCTTTTCTTAAGGTTATACAAAATAATGATAAAAACATGTTAAATAATTCATGATATAATCTTTGCAAACTTATCTTAAAATATTATTTTTAAAGAATAGTTTTTGAACAGCTTCATGCTGGGGAAGATTCTCAGTCGTCCAGGTCATAGCCATTCCAAAAAAAAAAAAAAGTTAAAAAACAATCCACTGGACTTTTGTTTTGAAGATGTTTCGCTTCCTATCAATGAAGCTTTTTGAACAGTTGAACAGCTTCTTTCATCATAAACCCAGTAGAACGCACTTCCAGGTCAATAATAGATTAACGACTGATTGAGCAGAAATTGTGGGATTAAAAATTATGTTCTTAATCAATATTGGACTTTATAATGAACAGAGGGTTTATATTGGTGTCTGGTTGTTGCTTTTAATTCTAGCTCATTTTCACAATCCGTTTCTTCAATTCAATTGCAAGATACATACCTAAAGTTGTGTAAAATACAGTTGTGAATATATCCAAAATAGAAAAAGTACTCGTCCAATGTTTGTGCATGCTGTGAACAAGAGAATAGACTAATTATACCTAAAATACAATAGGAAGAAAACACTAGAACTGATTTAATAAATGAATAGATGAGAAAAACTTTCATGATCAAATATTCCACCATTTATTTACAGTACTGTATTATAAATATAAGTCACTTTCTCACTGATTTTAACAAAAGAAAATTTTGATCTGGTGATAAATTAATATTTCCCTATCACTGCATGAAAAGTGGGATTTTCGTCAATATAAACCCCCGTAAACTCCCGCAGATCTGCCTGATTTTCGTCAGTTTCCGACCCTTTGCAACCCGTGCTTTTCCACGTCTGTCGTGCCACAAATTGTCGGAAACGGACCCTGACG
>NW_015150802.1:495337-526200 GCF_000732505.1 Cyprinodon variegatus
CGTCAGGGTCCGTTTCCGACAATTTGTGGCACGACAGACGTGGAAAAGCACGGGTTGCAAATTGTCGGAAACTGACGAAAATCAGGCAGATCTGCGGGAGTTTACGGGGGTTTACGGGGACGAAAATCTCACTTTTCATGCAGTGTATATTTAAACATTGCAAAGAACATTTTATTGTGCAGGTCTGTTGCTCTGTATGATTCCATGTATGATTCGGACTCTTGAAATTCATAGATAGTAATTGATCACAGTTTTAAACTGAATAAATGTACAAAACTGAGTTAGTGATAGTGTAAGTTAGTGTAATAAGAAAAATCTTGGTATTTCTGGTTAAAAATCTGGTAAGAAGTCTGGGTGAAAATATGATTAGATTCTTTCCATTGTAAAATAAGATAATGCGTTTGACAAGTTACCTTTCCCCAGTGTACTGTACTTCCTGCTGTTTTTCAACCACAGGGGACTGAAGCTGCCAAAAAATGTGAGAGACATTTTTTACTGCTGCAAAAGCACTATATCTGTCAAATTAGACTACCTTAAAGCTGTATTAGCTAGACTCAGGCTCTATCCATAACCACTGACCCACTCTCATTAACTTTCACAAAGTTAAAATGGGAGTTGACAGCTAGCAAGAATGCAAAGCTGTCTTTTCCCTGCTGCAACTTGTCACTCTCTGCATCCCTATGTCCTCAGTGTGTATACGGCTGAATATTTCCATACAGATTTTGTGAATGTAAGCATCTGTTTGTACTTTCTCTCAGTGCCAAACACAGTGGCTGCTCCTGCCAGGGGACGTGGGTGCTGACCAGGCAATTGTTGACGCAGCTGTTGGCGAAAATCTTATCTCTCTTTGCCTTGTCATGTATTTGTGCTATTTATTTTTTTTTATCTCCCTCTAATTGTCAATGTCATTGTGGATTTAATGACTTTGTCCTGGCCCTATTACATTCTTGCTGGCTGGTCTCGAGGTTTGTGTCTATTTCATCTAGAGTTTGATCTTCTTTTGTATGAGCGTCTCATATGTAGAATTTTCTAACAAATGTATCTATATTAAACTCATTATTTAAAGTTGTTTTCTTGAAACCATTTTTCTTTTTTTTATTTCAAATAAATTCTAACGATTACACATGTGTAATAAATGGTTTTAAGGTCAAAATATATCTGTAACTTTTGCACTGCAGCTCGGTGATTGGGCCCCAAGGGTAGAAGCTTCTAGAGGCAGTAAGCAAACATATACGGAAAAAAGCCTCCAACCTTAAGGTGAATCAGTGTAAGAAAAAAATCACAGTATAAGGAATATTATACTATCTATATATTTATACTTTGTTCCCAGGTTTGGTGGATATAAGAGAAAAATATAAATCAGTGTTGTTTCTTTTTTCTCTTTTATGAAAAAGGGACATTTTGTACTACTTCCAGGTGCTCATGTCTTGGTCTTTCATCTCACAAGAACACTAAGTTCTTATACTTGGGTCCTTCTGAAAGGTGAGTATTTTAATGAGACTCATCCAGTGGATATTTTCAGTTCATAAATGTGACTGATGAGCCGCAAAATGTAATTTAAACACAGTTGCAACTGTGACTTATCTTTGTTGGAACATATGTATCTTTTATGCTGAAATAAAGTTTGCTTTATTTAAACATATTTTTTTTATCCAGTTACTCTTTTGCTACACTATAGTCTTAAGTCAGATTAAACTTTTTTTTTTTTTTTTCTGCTTTTGGACCCTTTTCCAATTCAGAAATGTATTTGCCCCTATCATTGGTTTCTTAAAAATATACTCAGTCATATATTCAATGTGTTTTCTTCTTTTACAGGTTGAACCGATAAATCATAAACGCTCAGAGGTTGATTTTTTAAAATCTATTTATATGTATCTTACATAGATAATTAATTGTGGTGAACATTTTAAAAAATGTATGTAGATAAGAGAAAACTCCATATAAGGTAACAAATAAATAAATTAAATCAAATAGATAAACACATAAAAAAGAAAATGAGCAAAGTTCTATTTGAAATGAAAATGTTAAATTACAAAGACCAGGATCAGCAAGTACTTATTGCCTGCAGAGAGACCCATTAAAACAAGAGTATCAAAATTACTACAAACAAAAATCACTGGTATAAAAGAAAAACATGCTCTGTCAATTAAAAAAGGAATCCGTGCACCAAAAAGCTCTTAAACTTCTTTTCTCAGTTGAATTCATGTCTATCTAAAATTTGCATCATACAAACCAACCTCATTCTCTGGTTTTACGAGGCACCACAGGAGAAAACACACAAACTTCCTTGAATGAAGATAAACATCCTCGCAGATCAAAGCAGCAGGGGGAGCAGTACTTTTGCATGTCTAAAAAAAGCCTGCTGATCTGTCCTGAACAATAAAAACTCCTTCCAAACCTTTATTACATCTACAAATAAGGGTTTATTCCAGAGGGGGGTGGGGGGGGAGGGGGAGGGGATCTGTAAAATTAAAAGCTTAATTCAAAATAATAACATAAACAAGCTTGGTTGCAAAATGTCCAACAAGGCCAGTATAATATCTGTGCGACCCTTGGGAACCTTTATGCTTGCTTTAATTCTGCTGGTGCAAAGAAAATCCAACTGACATGAAAACAGCAATGGGGGAATGTTGGCTACAGTCCAGAGGAAACCCTTTTGTTTAAACAGAAAGACCATCAGGGAAAAGGTTGTTGCAAGAGAACAATTAAACTGTCTGGAAAGTAGACTGCTTGACAGTACTGCTGACACCACAAGAACATGCTGCCAAAGGATCAAAGCTTTAAATAAGTTGGTTAAATTAAGATCTAAAAAAAAAAACTGTCAACCACAAAGGATTTTTAGCCATCAACATTCTTTCCAGGTTACCTAGTACAGTATTTTTAGAAAAATATCAGATGTATTTATTTTAAGATAAACTGCAATGTCCATGCACAACACTGGTATAAACACTACAATTTATCTAACATACCTCTGGTAGTAGCTATCTACTTTAAGTGTCCAAATGTCTAGTGGATGTAAAAGTAGCTGACTCATAATTTCCCATAATGCACCTTGAAAAGTACTCTGAATCCATGGTCATTAGACAAAAAGATATATTCCAGAATGCTTTGCAAGAGCTCTTCTCGCAAATCCTTATGAGTTTTGCTTTGGGGGCGAGAGAAAAGATGGCACCTGCACCGTGCGGGGTGCTTGGGTAATGTGACCAATGGAAAGAGAAAAAAAATTGATAATCTGTGCAAATGGTCTGTTAACTGAGTTCACTATATAGTCCACTATATAATCCCTGCTCTACATAGTTATGGATTTAATTATTTCAATTTATTTAAATGCTCCTATGCTTAGTTCTCTTGCAAATAAAGATTTTGAGTGTAAATCAATCAATTTTGTAATTGGTTTTTCCAATCGCTTTTAAACTAATCAATAAAAAATTGTTTGAGTAACTTTACAGCACATGCCTGTGTTGCTCTTAGTAGGTTATTCTTTCAGCAAATGGCATTTTAGAGTCTAAAAAAATCAGTTTACGCATTTGATTACCAGATTAGCTGATTATTTTAATTATTGATCCAGTGACTGATCCAATATTTTTTTCACCCTTTGAAGGAGTCCAGTTTCCTCCTGTCACGTCTCAGCGTGCCCCTTAGAAAGGCGCAAAACCATATATTGCCTGCAAATCTGTGTATGAATGCATGTGACTGAACAGCAGTGGAGTGAATGAAGAGTACGCCAAGAAAAGAGCTCAATAAATGAAGGACTTTCAAGACTGTATGTATTCTGATATTATCTAATTTAAATTTCATCATGCAGGTTAAAATTTTAAATCATGCTGCTGATTAAAAATATCTAGACAAAAGAGAGAACAGAGATATCTATGTGTGTCCTCTTGTCGTATCGTATTGAACAAACACAAACGGTCCCGCTTCATTATTTCCACATATCTCCTTTCTCCATTCCCTGTTCTTTACCAATACATGTAAGCCTATAACAAGAAATCATAATAAAACACAGTCAGGTTTGACAAAGACAAAAGATAACGCATGTAATGTTATTTCCCCAGCATGATAAACAAGGACAGATTTTTCTCTCTGAAAGATAATAAGCAGTGCTCTGCTGAAAAGTTTCTGGTTTTCATAATAATTTAAGAAAAAGAATCAATCCGTTTGGCATAAACTGATTCAAAGATGAGTGAAGGAAAGCTGCAATGCGATGTCTCCCTCATCAGCTGTTAAATACTCTTTAAAGGTTTCCTATCTTTCTTTAAACGAGTCCTCCATCACCAGATAAAACTTTAAAGGCCTGTGTAAAAGGATAAACTTCATAACAATGAGATAACCTTGGTATCTCAGCAACAGCTCGTCTGATGTCTTCAATCTTGATTTCTCTTTCTGATCATGTCCTTTCAACCAAATTATCAAGCAACAGCATGCAGTTAAATAGTAAATAGGTTGAAAACAACCCTGTCATCACTGTATGACTTTCAATGGCATAGTATGCATGTGAAGTAAAGAATTTTGTTTTAATCATTATAGATACAAATGAGAACTTGTAGATACGATGTCATACTAAATGTTATCCGTCGAAAAAATGTCTCACTCCATGTGCTTTCAGATAGTCTTCCTACAGTAGAAGGTAACATAACCCTTGACATGGATCATTTCATAAGAAAAGCCTATTTCTCCAGAATAAAACCAGGATATTCAGTGAATTACAAATAAACAATTCTTGTTTGATGTCCGAAATGTGCCATCCTGCTGGATAGTGAAATGACAAAAAGCACCGTTATTCACATTTTCATTACTAGAAAGATTCAAGCAATAAAACTGAATTGATTGTTACAATCATTACTGAGTTTGACTCAAGGTCTGTCCTTGTTTAAGGACACTCATTTGAATTTTCAATAGAGTGTACAAGCTGAAGATCAGGATATGAATTAAAGATAATAAAAATAATCAACAGCAATAAGTTTTCGATACAAGTTTTTTTTTAGAACCTGGGCTTCATAACAAGAATCAAAGTGACCTCTTTGTTCAGTGCAGAAATGTGACCCTTTCTTCTTTCACTGAATGTTAAATAACAATCTGTGTATCCAGTAACTCGTACTTTAACTTTCCCACTTTTGTCTGTTTTAACTTTTTCAATTCGAGTAAAAAAAAAAAAATCATGTGTAAAATGTGTCAATTTATTCAATTATATTGTAAGGAAATGTGGTTATGTTCATGCAGAGGGTAATTTTTGATGATCTCTCATTGCTTTTTAAATAAAGCTGGTTTTAACAAGGCTTTAGCCTGCTGGATTTGTTTTGCTTATAGGGAAGTTTACCACAACATCTAAAGGCTTTATTATATCACTGCATTTTTTGAAATAAGTGATACATTCAAAAGCCCCTTTTTTAGTTGTATTTATAGTTTGTGCAAACAAGAAATGTTCACAAAAATTCTGCGACTGCCGCTAAATGAAAATGCAAATTTTCCCAAATAGTAAAAAGCAAAATCCTTTGCATACTGAGAAAAGTTTAAAAACTTGAAAGCATCTTATTTCTTTCAATCTGTAGCTGAAAGTTCTGAAAGGCACAACAGTAAAGGTTTGGTTAGGGATGCAGCATTCAAGGCAACACAAACTTTTTTTTAACCTACCAGCTGCTAGGCCCATTTACTTTTTCACAGCTCTTTGTGAAATGGCGGAGAGGTTCTTAATTAGATGTGAACAAAATATTGGCTTTAACCATTTCACAGTAGTGCATATAAGGAAGGTTTGTGCTTTTGATCGTTCAGCCAGGACATGAAATCATTAGATCCTGAAAGGCTATGTGCATCTGAATGCATGAAATTATAGAGTGACGTGATTCAGCCATGACAAACAGAAACTTTGAAGTGTTAAATTGCCAGCTGGCTGTCAAAGACCTCTTTGTCCTCACTTGGCCTCAGAAAAGGTGGATGCCAGGAATAAAGGAAGTGAGATTTCAGGCACATAGACTCAGTTTTTATCCCAAAGCAGTGCAAAGGTGTCCACTTTCCAATCTTTCTCTTTCCTTAAAATAAGACAGATTATAACAAATATCTATTAGGGGAAAGAACCTACCAACAAAAGTGAGAGAAAGATCGAAACCTTTTATCTACCCCAATAGTTTTTGCTATTGAATATTTCTGGTCTTCACCTAAACTTGTTATGCTGGAAGCTGGAAGCTGGAAGTTGTTCTGCTCTAAACAATTGGTGCTCCTAAAATAACAACCCAAAAATAGCAATCTAAGTTAGTTTTTTTTTTTTTTTTGTTATTGTTGCTGTTTTCTGTCAAAGCCCACATTCTTACAGTAGGAGATGTGTGGTTTTGCTCTAAATTCTATTTGCCATCTGTTTGATACTGTCTGCATTAAGATAGTCCACATTAAAGCTTTTCAACCATCTGCTGAACTATTTTTTTGTTGCAAATCTTAAAATAATATATATTTGTGGAGAAATTGTATCTGAAGTTTACTTTTCAGATTTCCACCGAGATGACAATTAAGCAATATTCACTGTTGGCCCAGCCAGAAATCTCATTAAATTAACTATAGTTCAGGGTAAAGGCTAATTGGCTTGTCCAAATTTTCCTTAGGTGTGAGTGTGTGTGAATGGTTGTTTGTGTCTGTGTTGCCCTGCAATGGACTGGCAACCTGTCTAGGGTGTACCCTGCCTCTACCCCGTAGAAAGCTGGAGATAGGCATCAGCACTCCTCGCAACCCCAGAAGGGATCAAACGTGACAGAAGATGGATGGATGGATATATTGGTTATCTCAAAGAGTCTGAAAATAAAATATAAAAAATAAAAACTGAACAACATTGAAGTGAATGGCTGCAGTATGACATAGTAGATGCCCATATCTTTCAGAATCTTTTAATCTTCTTCTAAATTTAAGCTAAGGTATTAAAACTAGTGAACATGAATTAGGAAATGGGCTTAATGTTTTCTGTGTTTTAACATAATAGGTTTCAAGTTACTTTATACAAAACGAAACATTAAAAATGTCACCATTATGTTCCAACATAACAGCGATAAAGAACTTTAGGTTGTTCTAGTCATCTACAGGATTAAGAGGTGGCTCATATCCAGCAGGTCTGAAGAGGCATATAAATTTATTGCTTTGAGTGGATACTGCTTCAACATTACTGCACATACACACATATACATGGTCAGAATAAGTCCCCTGGTGCTGGCAGCAGATGCAGGGCTGCCCAGATGAACCGTTATTGATTGAGCAATGTGTCATTTCGCCTCCCACTGTCTCTGACACACTGTGTTGATGAAGTATGTTCCTGCACAGGCATAGTGCAGCCAGAGTTTCATAAGTCGGAAAGGAAGCCCGACACTTACACTGAGATATTTCTTCATCGTGAGGAAATAAAAGACTATACCAAATTAAAAGTTGAAATAAGTCAGCACCTTTTGCTGTAAAAATAGATAATAAAACCTTATGTATATATATTATACCTTATTCACACAGTACAGCAATTTAGATCAAACAAGTGGCAGAAAATACAAGACCCCTATTTCAAAATATGCATTTTGATAACTAAATGAACTGTGAATAACTACATGTGCTGGAAAATTTAGTTCAATTCCAGTACTGTGAAGAATTCACCTTAATAGAACATTTTGACAGATGTAATAATTGACTTTTGTTAGCTGTGAAAGAGTGACAGTGCAATTTTTATGACTTAATGAACCAGCAAATGAGTATGAGAGCCATTATCTTCCACTACACACAAAAACATTGGGCCTTTGAAAAGCAGTGACTGTTCAGGCCAAATTACTCCAAAAGTTCAGCAACAACTCATGCAAGGGGTCACAAAAAAAGAAAAGAAATCTATAAATATCTAAAGCACCACATGCTATATTTCTCTCAGTTAAGGTCAGAGCTCTTTGTTTTAACAATAAGAAGAGACTAGGCAAAAAAATCATGGCTGGCCAAAAACAAAATACAGGCCGGTCTAATGTTACCTAAGAAGCATTTCAATAATTCCTTAAACATTTGGGAGAATATTCTGTTGACTGATGAGACAAATGCAGAAATTTTCGAATGGTTGCATCTTGGTACAACTTGAGCAAAACTTACACAACATCTTAGTAGAGAACATCATTTGACCAATGGCAGTGGGGTATTCTGAGGCTGATTCAACACCCTGTCTGTAATTGGTGATACCATGAAATCTGCTCTATGTCAAAAAACTAAAATAAATAATAATAATAATAAGTTTATAGATTAAGCCAAAAATCTGAGAAGTCTGGATAAAACTAATTGTATTTAAGTCTGTACCATGGCCTTAAGTAGGTTGCTCCAATGTGTCTGACATCAATATTGCAAAGATTACTTAAAATGTTTTTAATTCCATTTTTTCAATGGGTTGAGGTAATTTTATTTTATTAATGAAATATCTAGAAACCGCTTTTTGTATTAACATGGATTATATTGTTGATCTGAAACAATGGAGTGATCAAAAACATTAACAGAAGAGACATGTATAATATGTTTATCTGTACATCATATGCATATGATGTACAGATAAACATATTATACATGTCTCTTCTGTTAATGTTTTTGATCACTCCATTGTTTCAGATCAACAATATAATCCATGTTAATACAAAAAGCGGTTTCTAGATATTTCATTAATAAAATAAAATTACCTCAACCCATTGAAAAAATGGAATTAAAAACATTTTAAGTAATCTTTGCAATATTGATGTCAGACACATTGGAGCAACCTACTTAAGGCCATGGTACAGACTTAAATACAATTAGTTTTATCCAGACTTCTCAGATTTTTGGCTTAATCTATAAACTTATTATTATTATTATTTATTTTAGTTTTTTGACATAGAGCAGATTTCATGGTATCACCAATTACAGACAGGGTGTTGAATCAGCCTCAGAATACCCCACTGCCATTGGTCAAATGATGTTCTCTACTAAGATGTTGTGTAAGTTTTGCTCAAGTTGTACCAAGATGCAACCATTCGAAAATTTCTGCATTTGTCTCATCAGTCAACAGAATATTCTCCCAAATGTTTAAGGAATTATTGAAATGCTTCTTAGGTAACATTAGACCGGCCTGTATTTTGTTTTTGGCCAGCCATGATTTTTTTGCCTAGTCTCTTCTTATTGTTAAAACAAAGAGCTCTGACCTTAACTGAGAGAAATATAGCATGTGGTGCTTTAGATATTTATAGATTTCTTTTCTTTTTTTGTGACCCCTTGCATGAGTTGTTGCTGAACTTTTGGAGTAATTTGGCCTGAACAGTCACTGCTTTTCAAAGGCCCAATGTTTTTGTGTGTAGTGGAAGATAATGGCTCTCATACTCATTTGCTGGTTCATTAAGTCATAAAAATTGCACTGTCACTCTTTCACAGCTAACAAAAGTCAATTATTACATCTGTCAAAATGTTCTATTAAGGTGAATTCTTCACAGTACTGGAATTGAACTAAATTTTCCAGCACATGTAGTTATTCACAGTTCATTTAGTTATCAAAATGCATATTTTGAAATAGGGGTCTTGTATTTTCTGCCACTTGTTTGATCTAAATTGCTGTACTGTGTGAATAAGGTATAATATATATACATAAGGTTTTATTATCTATTTTTACAGCAAAAGGTGCTGACTTATTTCAACTTTTAATTTGGTATAGTCTTTTATTTCCTCACGATGAAGAAATATCTCAGTGTAAGTGTCGGGCTTCCTTTCCGACTTATGAAACTCTGGCTGCACTATGCCTGTGCAGGAACATACTTCATCAACACAGTGTGTCAGAGACAGTGGGAGGCGAAATGACACATTGCTCAATCAATAACGGTTCATCTGGGCAGCCCTGCATCTGCTGCCAGCACCAGGGGACTTATTCTGACCATGTATATGTGTGTATGTGCAGTAATGTTGAAGCAGTATCCACTCAAAGCAATAAATTTATATGCCTCTTCAGACCTGCTGGATATGAGCCACCTCTTAATCCTGTAGATGACTAGAACAACCTAAAGTTCTTTATCGCTGTTATGTTGGAACATAATGGTGACATTTTTAATGTTTCGTTTTGTATAAAGTAACTTGAAACCTATTATGTTAAAACACAGAAAACATTAAGCCCATTTCCTAATTCATGTTCACTAGTTTTAATACCTTAGCTTAAATTTAGAAGAAGATTAAAAGATTCTGAAAGATATGGGCATCTACTATGTCATACTGCAGCCATTCACTTCAATGTTGTTCAGTTTTTATTTTTTATATTTTATTTTCAGACTCTTTGAGATAACCAATATATCCATCCATCCATCTTCTGTCACGTTTGATCCCTTCTGGGGTTGCGAGGAGTGCTGATGCCTATCTCCAGCTTTCTACGGGGTAGAGGCAGGGTACACCCTAGACAGGTTGCCAGTCCATTGCAGGGCAACACAGACACAAACAACCATTCACACACACTCACACCTAAGGAAAATTTNAAATGACTTAAAGAAGCTCAAGAAGCTGATAAAGAATAGCACCTCTGTTCTGGGAACTATGTTAGAACATCTAAAGGCTTCTTCAGATCTTTTGCAAGACAGAGTTCAACAAAAAATATCTCCTGCCTACAGCTGTTGATATAAACAATGAGTTGGGGGAAAAAGCTTTAAATTACGTGAACATTTAATTTCCCTTTTTAAATCACTAAAGTATTTTTGATTTGAATTAAATGTGTAGAACTAAATCTATGGTACAGTTTAAGCGCTATCTGATAAAATGCCTTTATTTTCTTCATTCTAATATGTTTCTTTATCTTATGCTGATTATTGAGTGCCAAAGTACCTCTTTTCCCTCCTATTCAAAGAGTGCAATTAGGTAACAAAAAGCCTATCGGTACATGTCGTTGCTTTTAGCATGGCACAGCAGCTTCATATTTCTCCCTTTATTCTCCCTTGAATGCATTTTCATGGAGTACATTCGAACAAAAGGCAAAGTGGCGGTGTTAAAGTGCTGTAATTTACAGTCAAAGGTGGATGGTGAGACAGACTGCCATCTACTGGCTTTAAAAGCACCCCCCCCAGCCCACACACCCACCTCCTTTCATCCACATCTCTTCACAACCCTCCTCCTTCTAACTCCTACTCGAGAACGCAGTTAATATGAAGACAGTTTGCAAAAAGGCACCAGATTAATACATGGGAGAAGCAAACTGGATTTCTACTTATTGTCAGACCAGATGACAATCAGCTCAGCATCACACCATCAACATTAATATATGCATTCATAAGAAGCTGCTATTAAAATGTATAATGAACCTCAGTGTCTGCAGCCATAGCACACCAGGGCTGGATGGGTTTAAACAATAAAAGCATAAAATATATTTGGTTATTTTTGATATGAATTGATTGTTTTAATAAACTTCTCTTTTAAATATTTTCTTGTTATAACTTTATCTTATGTATCATTACATTTTCCTTTAGAAAAAACACTTGTTGAGTAGGGCCAATTCAAAAAACATTTAGAAATCACCCTCATGGGTTACAGAAATTGTCATATGAGACAAAAATGAATGGTAAAGCAAATTGTAATCTCCTTACATTAAACAGCTAAGGGTAGTTATTAATAAACTTGTAACTCTTAAAACCCTAAAGTCAGATTTTTTTTTTTTGTTGCTTTTTTTTTTAGTTTTTTTATCAGGATGGACACTATTCTCGAATTCTTGTAAAAAGAAAACAATAACAATGATTAAATAATTGAAGGAGCAATTATCGCTTGAACACACGACTCTTCATGTGATCTGTCGCACACAGTCAGCGTCTCCAAACAGGAAGGTTTTATATGGTAATGGGATCGATTGGACCCGTGCGCGCACCAATGAGAAGCGTTTGATTTATGTTTAAGGGACTGTTGAGAGCAGCAGTCGCTTGGCAACTGCCTAATGAATGTACGAAATATAGCGACCTATTTGCTGCAGCAGTTTAAAATAAATCATACCAGGCGATCATAGCCGATCTGGAAGAAACTCAGTGAAAAAAAAAAAATGTCTCCAAGTAAAGTCACAGTTTAGATCATGACTTTAAACCTTTCTTAAGTCCAGAGGCATGCCGGTGATTTAAACCTGACTAAAAGCTGATTGGAGCAATACTGCTAATGATGCAATGAACATGAAATCCTCCCATGCATCGTTCTTTAATCAATCTCTTCATATCAGTCCTCATTAGTCGTGTTACAGCATTTAACAGGCATGTATGTTTGCTGCTCTCTAACCATGGATGAACAGCGCTCCCTCTGAGCTGAGAAAAGACGTGAACGCGTAAAAGGGAAAAATAAAATCAGCTAATCGCCCTTTTAGTTATACTTCTTCCTAAACATGACAGAAGACGCAGTTGAGGGTATGAGAAGCGACTAACTGTGACAAGAGGTCCATTTATATCCTAAAAAAATGCCAAATAAAAAAGATAAGTAGAGACTACAATGCAACGAGAAGACCTTTAATAGAGTAGAAAACACTCCCATTCAGTTTGATCCTATTTATAAAAGTTGTAAAAAAGCAATACACCTAAATATCATAACTTTCATTGCAGACATTTTAGTGCAGCCTTTTCTAATGAATGTGAAAGACAGGGAGCAGTATTGATGTGGCGGTTACTGTGGAAACCAACTTTTCCCCAGCTACTGCCATTATCCTCAACTACAAACCTCATATACCCTATATTGAATATAGAACAAAAAGGTTTGACATATTTAAAGATTATTTTTTGTTATGATCTGCAGTCTGGTGAAGAATTGTCATTACTGTTTTGTTTTTTGTTCTTTTTTTTTTTTGTTGATCATATAAAGACTCAGGGGTTAATGAATAATAATAAGACTCAAAATATGTGTGACTTACAACAGTTGGTGACCGCGAAACTGTTGGCCACCTCCAGATTATCAATATGAGGTGTCAGTCTGAATTCCGAGGTTCCAAATTGAACCATTCCTATCCGAAACGCGCTGTACTCTTGATCCGCGCCCCTTGGAAAAAGTCCCCCTGTAATAATGGCACAATGTTGGTTATATTTCTACAAATCCAAACAGCGTGGTCGATTTTTTTAACCAAATTTGCATGTTTTCTCTAATCCATTCGAGTATTTTAAACACATTTCTCTTTTATGAATGAGTTGGCTACTCACCAATTTGAACACTGGGCGAACCCCCGAACGCGCATACCCAAAAAACCAGAAGAATAGAAAAAAATAAATTCACTATATTTCCCATGTCTACAGTTCAGGTGTCCACATCTACCAGAGGAGTCTGGTCTCCCTTTTTTTTCTCCTCCTTGCAGGCGTTAGATCCAACACATATTAAGCAGCTTTGATATTGGAGAGGGGGAAAAAAGAAAGTAATCTGAAAACGAATGTTATATATCAGTTAAATGACACCAGTCTTAAAGGAATGGTCGCCTGCGGTGAGGTTTTGGTCTCTTTTTCTCCGCTCTTCTCCGTCGCTCCACGTCCACCGGCAGCAACACCTCTTGTGAACGCACAAGGATGGTGCGCGTCTCCGCTCCGCGACGCGCGCCTCGGATCTTCTCACCATCACACCCACAACTGAGGAATGTTAATAAGAAGGCGGACAGACACGGAGAGGTCTGAAAGTTGGCCACACTAGCTCCAAACCGCTCACTTGCTTCGAAACAAATGGAAACGGGGGCTCCTGTCTAAGCGATATTGATTTTGCCTTGGAGTTTCAGAGGCTAAACAGGAATAAAGAGATCAAATAGTTAACATTCCTCATTTATGAGAATATACCGTAATAAGGACAAGTATTTTTTTCCTCATATATTTCTGTTTTATTATTTCAGACAGAGGCTGCTGGGTTTTGGTTACTTTTCCATATTAAAATGTGTCCCACAAGTTCTCTGACAGTAAAAATCACCAACCATCTAAATAAGGAGTGCATTTCAAAAAAGATTCCATCTCACGTCTTGCACAGTAATTAAAATGAACCATCTCTTTAACTTTAATTTAGAGTTTATATCCACCTTTTCTGTGCAAATATTTAAGCCTTGCCTAAGATGTGTATATATATATATATATATATATATACACAGGAGAAGGTGTGCATCCAGTCAACAGAAAACAGGAAGCAATTTCCTCCTTTAATTGTATAGCATGTAACCCTCAGCGTGAACAGACAGATGCACATTCATCATTGTCTGTGTTAAATGGCATTTTGGATGCAATCTAATGTAGCTCGTGGACTTTCAGAGCCAAACAGGAACTTTTTGACAGATTTCAGCACCTTGGACAGCATATGGCATTCAAAGGTGAGGCTTCTGCTGAATAGATCTCAGGAAACAACCACTTAGAGGATTTGTTCAGTTTTTGAAAAGAATGAGCTTTATATCCAATTTATTATGATAATGACTCAAATTATGTCATCAATTATATCATCAGAGCAACGCTGAGAAAAATACGCAATCGCAAAATGTCAACTACAAGGCCTAAAAACAGAGATAACAATTTTTCTATGCTTTTTGATAGGTTTTGTCACATTACAGATGCAAAAATTCTTATTTTATTTGTATTTTTTTGAGAAATATACTCTAAACAAACAATACAGTTAAAAAAAAAACATATCAATTTATGTTGTTTTATTTTTCAGGCTACATTTACCCTGATACACTCAGTATGTGCTACTACTTCTTTCAGAGTTCTTTGGTATAAACCCCTAATGTGTAAATCATTGTTAATACAGTTGTTCTTTAAAGGGCTCAGAAGACAAAAGAAGAATGGAACAAGGATAGATTACAAAAGCCAACCCAAGCTTTTAGTGCTGAATTAGGCATTGCTCAGGGATTTCTTCAAGAGGTCATTTAAAAAATTGACATAACCGTAAACCTCCAAAATAGGTCATAGTTGATGAAGGGATAAAAGCATGATGGGATGGAGAAATAAAAGAAGAAAAACATGGTTTAAAACATGGCCATAAATGACTAAATCAGACATTCACCTTACAGCAGAGCACAGCCCTAAAAATATCTTCAGAGATATGACCAAAAGGGTTAAAACAGAGCACATTGAAATTTTAGAATGGCTGGATTTAAATTCCAGAAAAAATGCTGGTTGATGATTACAAATAAACTTTATTAATTGCATTGATTTAATGGCAACACAGACCCAAAAAGCCATAAATATAATTTTTATTCATTTATACACACTATTTATGGCAAAAGTACACAGGTCACAATTGTTTTATCCTGACGGTATTAGTTGTGACCTTATGAAGACTTTTAATTTTGTTATGAATTACCTATAGTTGGATTTCTACCCAAACAGTTGGAACCATTGTTTTCAACTCAAGCTGTCTCAGCTGCATTTCAGTGTTTCATTGATTTCTTTCCTTTTTAAACAAACATAGCTGCAGTTTTTGCTTCTTCAAAACATTCTTCCCCTTAATAATTCATCCTGTGTGTAATGGGCTGTTGAAAATGAAATTTGCCTTAGCTGTGATGTTTGAGGTACTCTCTCCACACTCTCTTAATGCTGCAGCCATAGAGGGGACCTGATCGGAAACTCCTCCTGGCAAAGAAAAGGCTACATTCTGAACCACTCCTGTTCTACAGTACATGCTCACAATTGTTTGACCTTAACCAAAGGTTTCGGCATGCTTGAATTAATTCTTCTCATGTTCTTTTCAGCTAGATAGGCAGGTCATTTTAGTTGATTGTCTTACAGCATATTTCTTGCTGTAATGAATGTACAGCACGTTATATCATTTCACCATGACAACTCTCCTGGGCTCAAATTAGTTTTGTAGAGTTGAAATGGCAGTAAGACATAAACGAAACATGACCCCACTTAATGGACCACTTCACATGAGTAAACAACAACAGTGAAATATGAATTGAACAGATGATGTACTGTAGATACAAGATAAGTATCTAAAAAAGGCATTTCTTAAATGTATTCTTAGGATTTTTATTCAGTTCCTTCCCCTTCCTTTCCTTTCTTTTCATCTACTTTACTTTCCAAGATTTCTTTGTTTTCCTTTTTAAAACGTTTACAATTTCGTTATTTTGTTTAAGTACATCCTGTAAGTAGCATGGGTCACATACTTTATATGTTAGTATTTTAATATAGGAGGTAGCACCTGCTCTGTCCATCTCACCTGTTGTGTCCTTGCCCAGGATACTTCTTGCTTGGTGGCCTGAGGGAACAGCGATACTGACAGTTTTGCAGCCTCGCTTCTGTCAATGTGCCCCACTGCAGCTGTGGCTACAGTCTTCCCATCATCACTGTGTTATTTTGTATGAATGGGTGAATGTCTGAATGTAGTGTTAAGTCCTTACAGGGACTGGAGTACAGGGACTTCATACGCTCAATAAAAGCACAGCCCATTAATTCATTTGGTTCCCTGAGTTTGTCATTTGTAGAAATATCACATATAAGTTTATTTCTCTGTTTTAGTGTCTAAGTTTATCCTTTATTTCTCTTAGATCTCTGTAAGTCTTAACCCATGGGATTAATAGTTTCCTTTCGTCTTAGTTCACTGCAACTGATCTTAATTTGTCTCTCTCCCTCAATCTCCCTAATTTCTTTGTGGCTGAGTTGTTTTATATTATCCTCTAATTCACTCACCTGCATCCAAAGACATTCTGCACTCGTCACCTCTATGCAATTAGCAATTCAACTTCATTGTTCTTTGCTGGATTCTTCTCTCAAATGCCCCATTAGTCTGTTTGTGTCTTTGCTCTCGCTTCATGTCCTGTTCCCCCTTCTGTTACTCCCTCATGTTTTCTATTATTATTATCAGATCCTCAGCCTTAAGACCCATGTGTTTCTGTCAGCACTTTAGTCCCACTTTGAATCCACACATTATGACAGTTATGAGTCACTAATGGCCATTCCAACAAAACATTTGGCCTTTGATGGATAAATAAAAGCATGAGGAATGTGACAATAAAAATGTTCACCCTATTTTATTGGAAATTCCTCCTAGAAAAATACATTCGTTTATATCAATCCTTCCACATAGTTTTAGAATTTTGAAGACTGGTAATCCAGGTACTGACAGAGGTCTTACATTTGGAAATATACAAACAAGTTTATCATAAAGCTAAGCCAAATATCTGCTGAGAAACTATGCAAGCATAGGGTTACAACGTGCACCATCGCCTGGTAAACAACAATGTTGTTGTCACTTCAGAATATAGAAATTCTAACGCACATCTTTTTAAAAGACAGATGGAAAGTTTAAGAATACAACTTCACAACAGAGGCAGAGCTGGATGGGGGACAAGGGGTGGCCAAGGCCACTTTTAACCAATCATCGGCCATCCCTGGGGCCAGTCCTACCAGATGATCCCATTCAAATGTATTGTAATTCACAAGCAGTTCCTATCTTACACAGAGGGTGGCAGGAGTGAAACTTTCAAGTGAAATTTTGTAAATTATTTTACATTTTAAATTTTCTGATGTGAACAATAAACTGACCAAAAAAATACAATAGTTATTATTTACATCAATGTATTAATAAGAAAAAATAAAAAATTCAGAATGCATACTCTTTTCATAACTACTCCATGTATTATATGGAAAAAACAGAAAAAGTTTGGAAAAAACATCCTACCTATTCTTTAGCCATTGCGTGAAAGAATCTCCCATATATAATGGTCTTTTTTTCTTTCTTGTGATGCCTTCCTCTTTTTCTCATAAACTTATAAGACTGCTTTTTTGTGTCTCTTAACCATTTTTAAAGTATATGGTGAGAGCTGGGGCTAGCTGAAATCAAAGTAACTGGTGACAAAAACACCAGAAATACTCATGCACGGCAAGAAAAGGTTGATAGATTAGATGTTGCCCCAAAAACCTACAGTAAAACCAAAAGAAGATAATCTAATATACCTTCAATTTAGAGAGCATGGATGTGTAAATATATCTGTTTTTTATTATCAAGGGCTTTAGGAAAGCCTTTAGTTTGTTTTCATTTGGAAAACATGGAATTTGTGCTTGTTAATTCATGCACCTATGCACTTTCAACCCTCCTTAGTGCACATTAGTCTTTGCCATTGCTTCATAAGAAGGTAAACAAAACTACAATATATCTGCTGGAATTCAAACTTATTTGTTAAACCTTTAGATGTAACATGTATGTTGTTAAAACCTAGCCGTAGTAAGTTAAATTTGTTTCAAAGTAAATGTTTTGAAAATAATTCTTTATAATTTAGTCAAAAAATGCAAAGAAACAAATAAAACACTTTCAGAACATACTGTAACATCAACCATCTGCAACTAAATTCACAATTTCAAAGAAAAAGCAAATGCAGGAAATAGGTTATTTATTGGAAGATGTTCCTTAGTTGCTGTTGAAGGTTCTCAGTCATCTCAGGTTCTTAGTCATCCTGGTCATAGTCATTGCAGTCTAACAAAGTAGTTGGATACATATTTGGTGCCTCTCTAAAATGATTAAACATTGAAACTAAAGAGATTGTACGTAGATTAGTCTTTGATACTAACTTCAAAACTGACTTTAAAACAAAGAACAGCAGTTTTTCTAAGGTTGATAGAAGATGCTGATATGATAGTGGCTAAAAGGCTGTGTAAATAAACAAGGGGTTAATGTGAACATGTAACCAGACCTTACAAGCCTAAAGGCCAATTACAGCCTGCTATTAGGACAAATTGTCAGCAAATAAAAGTTAATATTATGGTGTAAATTTGACAAAATGTAAAAACTTTCACTGCACCAGTCTGTGCTGTATCACTCAATATTTACAGTTGTGCACTGAGCATTATTTTGACCAACTCAAAAATACTATTTCTGCCTTTGGTCACATGAGTTACTTTTGTTTTTCACATTTCTATTGACATTTCTAACTAATGTATTGTCTTTGAGACAAATAAAATTATATACTAGCAACTCTTGTTTTAGATTCTTCAAATGTTGTTTATTATCAGTTACATTAAGGACACCTATATTTTCCAAAATGTGATTTTTTTTCTTATAAGAAGCTATGTAACTAGAGGTTAAACAGTACATTTTTTAGGAGCCGTTGTGGATCAGATAGCTGCAGCTGATCCAGAATGCTGCTGCCTGTGTCCTCTCTAAGACTAAGAAAGTAGAGCACATCACCGCAGTTCTAAAGTCCTTACACTGGCTCCCTGTATCTCAGAGAATAAACTTTAAAATACTCTCTGAATGGCTTAGCAACTAAATACATCACAGACTTGCTAACAGTGTATCAACCCTCCAGACCAGGGGTCTTCAATGTTTTCCAGGCCAAGGACCCCCAAACTGATAGCAAGATGGAGCGGGGACCCCCTAATTATATATATTGTATGAAATTGTGTTATATCAAACTGGTCCTATAGTCACTTTATTACATATGGAGTAATATAACAAAAGTAAATTTGATTCTTAAAGTATTTCTGATTTTGATTCCTGATTGATGAGACAGGTGTTGTGAATTAAACGGTGCCCAGCTTGAAAGAGCTCCTGTGTGTCGGTGAATGTGTGCATTGATGACTGAAAGACATCTTCTGCCTCCATTTATCTGTTTACTACAGTGTGTTGAATTCATGTTAGTGTGGATTTAAAGACATTTCAATTAGTGGAAAACATTGCAGTTATTGCAAAACTTTCGCGACCCCAATGCAATACCTCCACAGACCCCCTAGGGGTCGCGGACCCCCTGTTGAAGACCTCCGCTCCAGACCACTCAGGTCTTCTGGCTCCAGCCTGCTCTGCATACCTAAAACCAAAACTAAACATGGAGAAGCAGCATTTAGTTCCTATGCCCCATTTATCCGGAACAAACTTCCAGAAAACTGCGGAAAGCCTGAAAGTGCGGAAAAATCAAGACTAAAAACACATTTGTTTAGGATTGCCTTCAACCGTTCTAGTTAAACATTCCCATTTTATTGATCTACAATTTACCACTCAGTCAGTTTTTAGTTTATCTGTCTTACTGCTTGTTTTTTTCTTTGTATTTTATAATCTGTGCTGAGATTAATCTGAATTAGTTTTTTTGTAAAAATTTGCTTTAAATAAACTGAGTTCACTGCACGGAAACAACTAAAGATAGCTCAAAATTAGCTCCAAGTCAGTAGTAGAAAATCCACAACAATGTCATTTAACCATTTTGTACCACTGCTAAATTCATTTACAACTAGATAAAATGTATTTATTCATTAAATATTGATCCATTTGTAATAAATAAATTATTTTTGTAGAACAAGTTCCAATGGTTTTATATTGGTTAATCAGTTTGCAAAGCACAGCGAAAATAATTACTATCAAAAAACTATATTCAATAAGTACCATAGATAGGTCAGCACCAATTTGTAGGAGAAATGTCCCTTTGAAGCAGTACAGTAAGATGCTTGTTTTTCATACCTATGTGGCATTTCTGGATCTTTTTGCAGACAAATGGTGTTTTTTGGTGACATGAGGAAATATTAAATGATTGAGTGATGATTATTTTCAGTAAGCATTGGACAGGCAAGAAAAATATTGTAAAAATATTGTGATTTGGTCATTATTATTTTCTTTGTATTATGTGCAGAAACGACAATTTCCTCAAGCATTAAAATTACTCATGAAAAAAAATTGACATCACACATACAGTATCATTATGTTTCATTATCTTTCTATTCAATACGTGAATAAAATAACAAGTGACATAATTTTTGCTAGAATATATCAAGATTTTTTAAAAGTTTTTAGTATCTTAAGTTTTGAAACAATTTAATTAAGAGCAAAATAAATAAGTCTCACAGAGGAATTTATTGCTGAATAAGCTTTCAAGGTTAGACAGAATACATTATTATCAGTTTCACAGAGCTCACGACAACCAGAGAAGGTCCTCTACAGTAAAAACACAAAATGGATGTGTGGGGACCTTGTCGACCATAAATGAGCCTTCAATAAGCCGTGTGGCATATCCTCCCCCACAGCGCCTTCACTAATCATTGCCCTGACTGTCATGGTGGTTTTCTCGGTGGGTCGGGTGAAAGCCTGGTGTGAGGTCTTGTTGGATTAGAAAGCACCCTGTTTGATATAGGTTACTGTGCTTGGCACTGGCAGGGTGCTGTGGCGTGTGGGTGGAGAACACAAAAACACACAACTGCACTCACAGTCCTGAGTCATACCTCTGAGATTTTTAATCCTGATGCTATGAATTTCATGACTTTTTGATTTTGTTTTTCACCAACAGCAATGGTTAAATCAAAGCTAATACAAAACACTCCGTGACACGTCAAAAAAAAAAAGAGGTTAAAAACATACTAATCTCCTTGACATGGCTTATTGTATTCATATTTGTAATAATCACAGTACAAACTTACTCTTTTTTATTAATTATATCAATTCTAAACCCTCTTTCGCAGTTGTCAGATCTGCTAAATTCCCTAGAGAACATTTGATCTCCTCATTACTTCATGAGTGTCACCATAGGGGGGCACTGCAATGCAAATTCTTTCTTGTAGAGTGTGAGTCAGTCCTGAGCTGAGTGTTTAAAGTAGTCAAATATAGAATATAGCCCCCAATTGATTTGAATTCTGCAGATCTGTATTACAAACACTTGTCCCTATGACGCATGTTTCCTCTTTCATTACAGAGGCCTTTTCTGCAAATGACTCTAACTTCTATTTTCTCTCCCTGTGTGATTATTGGCCAGTCAGACAAAAATTCTCCTCGCTGTCTGTAACCATGGTAGCCGCAGATATATAAACAAGTCTTGTTTTCTCATTTTAAACCAACCTATAGTAGAAGAAAACTGATAACTCTTGTCAGAATTGTGTTTTTTTTCATAACTAATCAACATTTAGCTAAATGGCAATCTTCATAAACGTAAATTTGGTGTTTTGACAGAAAATCAGCAAATCTCTCAGCTCATTAGGCTTGAGACATGTCTGACAATGTAAGTCACATTGTTAATCAGTAATCATTTCCTGAGCAGGATCTGTATAATGAATTATTTGGCAAATTATCAGCGGTCAAGCAGCTGTTGTAAGACCTGAAGAGATTAATACAGACAAAAAACAAATATGCTGAACATGCCAAGGGTGTTAACCAGTCAAGACAAATTTACCTGCAATCAGAGCCATACAGATAGGAGAGTTGCACCAGGGGAAGACTGAGAAAATTAGGTAGCTAGGGCGTCAGGGAGTTCAGCAAAAGTGCTTTGAGGCCCGTTTACATACTCCTGCTGAATATTTTGAAAAATAGATAACCATTCTGAAAAAGCTTACTGATTGAAAGGTTGTACTCCACATTATAGTGTTGTTTTTAACTATGTGAACTGTTTATTTTTATCTAGAGCCCATTTCAATGATATTCAGTTGACTGAAATGTAACGTTTATAGATGTTAATATCTTGTTTACATAATCAAAGACAATTAGGGCACCTAAATATTATTTTCTGCTCCCATGCACTACTAATGTCTATGCCAATGTTAGCATGAGCAGCCGACTTCCCTTAGACTATTTAAGCTGTGTGTTGCTGTTGCTCCTTGAAATGTCGTCCACTGTAATCAATAAAGTTTTCAGAACTCTCTTACTTATATGGCTCTGCCTGCAAGATGAGAAGAATTATAACTTTAGACAAAGCCAAATACTTGTTCCTTCTGATTACGGCTCTCATTAGCAGAAAAGCTTTCCTGAACTTAATGGCTTATTCTATTGGGTAGCGCCTTAAACCTGACTTTTAGTGATAAAAATGTATTCCAAGGTTTGATCTGATGTTAATTGTGTCTGTATCTTTATGGTACTATATTTAATGACTGTAATTTATTAATTTTCTTTCTAATGGAATTTTAAATCTGTAATTTCATAGAAAAGTTAATTTTCATGATGTATTTCCTTGAAGTAATGTTCTTATTTTTGCGTTTTGGATCGTTTTGGAATTTGTTTATGCATAATACATTCCTGTTTTTCTTTAATGTAAAGCACAGTGGGATGCCCTTGTGAAGAGATCTATAACTGACAACTGAAAAATTGTTGTTTGATAAATAATGACAACCGAAGTCAAGTTTCTCGTCTTTATTTTTAGTAACATCAAATGGTGGAAAGTCATTTAATAAATTGCTTTTTGAGCTTGAAAATCTCACAAACATATGGTCACTCACAGCTCAGTAGTGACCCTCTTGCACAGGCTACAGGTATGATGAGTCAAGTGTTATAGTTGTAGGAGTGGCAGTGTCACATGACCATCTGGGCAGGAAAAGGAGTGCTTCACATATCCACGATTCTTCTTCAAACAAATCATAGGAATTTCTAAATTTCAAAAACATCTTTTTTTTTAATAAATATTTTAGGTTTTCTCTTTATTTACATGCGCTATTTATAACATGCTAGGTAATTACACTTCGCAATGAAGCCAAAATAAAGTGCCTAAACTTATGTGACTTTTGAGCTTTCACAAACAGGGAAAGGGCAAAATAAATAAAATAGCAATTTGCAAACCATCATCAGTTTTTCTTTGCATATTCAGCTCTCCTCTTACTCATTCCTTGGGAATTTTTTACTAACTTATTATCATAACCATTGCATTCTAGCAAACGTTCTTTAAGCATACATTTAGTTCATGAGGTAATTCATAATAAGGTTCTGCTTCCCCTACACTAGATAAAATAAAACTATATATTTCTTAGATATTTTGCAGAAATAGCTTAAGTGGGAATTAATGTATAAATAGTTATTTAACTTTCTTTACTGATGTAATTATTTACGGGCAACGTTCACTTCTCTGAATGCTCACTTTCAAACGTAGGTTTTTTTTATAGTTCAATCAATAAAAAACTAATAAAACTACAGCACTGGGAAAATAGTATTGGGTAATCACAAGTATATGGACCAGTAAATCACGTTAAAGAAGAGGAAGGAGAAAGGGAACAGTGCTCTGGCGTACAAGTCAATTCTTTTGGCAGCGGATGGGATCACTGGCTTCGGAGGAGGCGGTTTCTTGTTCTTCGCCTGAGATTTACCAAGAGCAGAGCCGGTGTCAATTGGTTTCCCGTAGCAGTCAAAGTTTGACAGCTCAAAGTCCCGCGGGAGTGAGCCCACAATGCTGAAATCGTTGGTCCTCAGGTCAGATTTGGATGTGCACACCTTTTTGCAGCGGGTCTCACCCACCTGGGGGACAGAAAGAGACAAGAAGGGAAAATATGTTGTGTGTGGAAGAGAGATGTTCAATTTTCTGTCTTTGAACCCTAAGAGTTGGGAGAAAACAGAATGCAAAATATTTCCCCAAAGCCCAGGAGGAAGAAACAACTGAATCAACATAACTTCATCTGTAGTTCAGTAAAAACTTTCACCTGCTATATTGGTAAAACAAACAATCCTATACCCATCGTATAAGCTTTTATTTTTCTAAACACTCCACTTGATTATAAAAGGCAAATTAGCATTTGTTCTTGTAAAATATTAGTCTGCATGAAACTGAGTCAAACACAAAGAGAACAACACATCTGTAGCTAAAGATTAAAACATCCTTCACATCCTGTTCTGCTGCTTTTTACAGTCGATCTGTCACTTTTTGCTTGTTTCATAGCTGCCATCAATATTTTTCCGTCACTTCTCATCAACTGAACACCTGCAAGAAACACCATTTCATCTGCACTTTATAAACACAACCTCTCAGAATCTGCAGACTCAACAGAGATGTCATTTGGTTTTTGTTGTAAGGAGAATACAGTAGCAGCTATCTAAAATGGCCCTTCCCAGTCAAAAGCCAGTCAAATGGCAGCAAAACCCCCTCCAACTTCCAGCCACTGGCTTCTCATGGGTGTGCATATTTTTTTACTCTTACTCCACCCTTTCACTGAATTACAGGGTCTGAACAGGAGATAACGCTTCTCTTTAGATCTTAATGTCCACAAATCATGACAGAAAGAATATTTTAGATGTTTAAAAAGGAATAGTAGGGGACTAGCCAAGGACCAGCCAAATTCTGAATGGCTGCTGTAGCCCTAAAGCTTTAATCTTAAAATTGTTCTGTGTTGACCTATAACATTAGTGGATTTTATTAACACAAAAAAACATTGCAGATGGCACTAACAGTGTTTCCTGATGGGACTTGTTTTACCTTTAGCACACAACATTACTGTTGCTTCTAAAATGTTATCAGATTACAACAACATGCTTAACCCTTTAAAGCCTGATCCAAGAATAAAACAAAACAGAAAATTACTTTTTTTTGGTTTGAAGTCCTTATTTGGCCTTTTAACAAAATATGTAAAAAGAAAAAACAGAAATGCATTTTTGATATTAATAATTTATTACTATGCGATAAGTCAAGATTATTTTTTGTGTAGTCTTCTGCCCTCTGTTATCAGGTATATCTGATTGTGTACAATAGGAGTTTGAGCAAACTCCTATTGTATTAAATTATGCAAAAGGTGTCAGACGCAAAACATTTCAGAAACCGTATGTATCAAATATGATACATTTGGCATTACAGTGTTAAAGAGACATTATTCAAGGTCTCACTGAAAAATATCTGTAAAATAACCTTTTTATTCTACCCTTTATGACTTAAACATGGTTTAATGAAGAGACTAAGACGTCGGTAGTTCAGAGTAGATGCATCTATAAGCTTGTAGCCTATTCCTGAATTTATTTTGAGTCAGAAGTTCCCACATTGTTCTGCAAATGTGACATCAAGCACGTCCATGAGTCCGACCTAGCAAAGAATGGAAGCCTTACATTCTAGATGGATTTTGTGGACACACAGAACCATCCTCCAGCTTAACTCAGAAACCAATTGCAACTCCAGGTAAGGTGAAAAACATAAAAAAAAAAAAAATTTAAGTACGAGTGCAAACTACAGGAAGGAGCAGACAATGACATCTGTGTTTTGGGCCCCAAATGGCTGTATCGTTAGAACATTCTGTAATACCGCTTTAAAGAAAAAAAACAATGTCTATTTATTTAACAATGTCTATTTATTTATTTATTTAAAAAATAACTTCCATTTATATGCAGTCCTTTTATTCCTTGCGTATGTGTTCAACAGCATTAGAGGTTTACTGAATAAACTTTTTTTTATTTCTCTTAAGTTGCCAAGTTTTTTTTTTTTTGTCCCATGCTAAAGCCTGAATATGTTCTGATTCAAATCAATTATAAACCATTCTTTTTTTGGCATTTCTGAGTAGAGGGTAAACCTCCAATTAATCTTTAAGTCTTTTGTAACCTCTAAAGGTTTTTCATTTAGGATAATCTTTTGGGCATCTTCCCATCATTCTAACTAGTTTTCTTGTCCCTGCTGAAGTAAATCATATTACCGATTGTTTCAGCAAGGATTTAAACTACAAAGAGATAACCCTATCTATTCTAAGGACTTTTAACTTTTGTGCACGATTTACTTTAGGGGCACCAGAATAATGGTGGTTGAATATAAAAGCAACTGAAACCATATGATTGAAACAAATGTGTGGTGCTATTTGATGGTTAATGGCATAGACTTTCACTAGAAACTGTTCTACTTTGTCATTGTAATTTTGAATAATTTTCTGCAAATAACTGTAAAGCTAAACAAGAAATATGGCTTTGGCTTTTGGTCCGGTATTCGCTCTTAGATGTTTAGAATTTAAAACCAGAAAAGTCACATTTAAAGTCCCATCCAGGTGTAACATTATTATCATTCAATGGCAAAAACATTATGTAACATCAATTAATCTGTTCCTATTTAGAAAAAAAAAACTATTTAAATTTATTATCCAATATATTGTTTTTTTTCTATTAGAAAATAGATTTTTAGCACACCAGCATCAAATTGGGCAGTATGTCAAAGTGGACTGAGGTTGCTGTTTGGTTGGCTTGTGGTACGATGAGTTCATTCTCGTTTATCAACTTTATTCTCATAATATTGCGACTATATTCCCATAATATTATGACTTTATTCTCGTAATATTAAGACTTTATTCCCGAAGAAAAAAAAATTCTAGCCTGGCTCTAATTCTCTGTTGTAGATAGCACACGGATTCTTAACCTTTCCCCTTGAGGAGTTCTGCGTGTTTCAGCCCTGGTTATATATATATATATATATATATATATATATATATAATGACAGAAAATAGTTAGAATATGCTGTAAATTCAAGTTTTTGCCTATTTAAACTGGCATAGTGCAGCTTCAGCCCAGATGATGAGAAAGCCAAAAAGCAAAATGGTTTGTGTGGCTTTAACCTCATGCTTTCCTGACAGCCTTTCACACACATTCATGTATCAAAGCCATTCACTAACGTGTAAGGTGCTGACATGAAGAGGTGTCCCTCCAGTCCCGTTGATGGTGTTGTTCCTGACACCTGGACTCTTTCCTGCAGCCTTCTCCTTGGAAGCTATCCTGGCCTTCTCTGCCTCGATGTGCTTTGGACTGTTGAGCATCACTTGAACCACAGCATACTCCACCAGTGAGGCAAAGCCAAACAGCAGGCAAGCAATGAGCCAAATGTCAATGGCCTTGACGTAGGACACTTTTGGCAGCTCTGAAGCTAAGGAGGTGCACTCAGAAGACAGGGAGAGCACAGAGAGGATACCTACAGAGAAGGAGATTACAGATAACCTTATCAGTCAGAAATGTGATTGAAAAAAAGGTAGGACTGTATTTGAAAAGAAAGTAAATATTACATAAGTCTTTAAAGAATGTGATATTAAAGATATTTTATCACCTTAATATTGACAAACAATGTTTGGAGACATTTTGAGAAATTCTGCCAAATGAGAACTACATTTCTCATACCTCCAGTACACATTTCAATTGTCTGATGGCAGCAGAAACAACAAAGCTCTGCTTAACTATTGCAACTTGACACTTTATTTATGTCACATGATCTCAAACTAAACTAGGCTGAACCATTACCTGCTCTTTGATACAAATTCATCTAAAATTGTATTGGCTAAAATTAACAAAACTTTAATCTGTACTGACAGTTTCACAGTGGGCAGTGGGTAGCAATGTTGCCATGCAGCGAGAAGGGTCCAGGTTCAATTCTTGGCCCAGGGTCTGTCTGCACGGAATTTGCATCTTCTAGCTCTGCATGTGTGGGTTCTCTCTGGGTACTCCGGCTTCCTCCCCCAGTCCAAAAACATGACTGTTTTGTGTGTTTTGTTGTGAATGGTTGTTTGTCTCTGTTTTGCCCTGTGATGGACTGACAACCAGCCCCTCACGTCTCCAGCAGGGATAAGTGTGACAGAAAATGAATAGATTGATGGATGGATGGATGGACTACAGTTCTCTTTATCTGATATCAGTCTTGGTGTAATGATACAATTTTAATAAAACCAAATAAAGAAGAAACTTATAAGTTCTGTTTCACAATAATGTTCAATGGATGGATGAAAGGATAGATGATACATTTCTGAGGTGCTTTGTCAGGGATTTGCTGCACTTTTTCTCCTCAAGAAGCTGTTAATAAAAAGCGACTCACAGAAAAAAAAAGTGGTTAATATAATGTACAGCAAAACTTCCAATAATCTAATAAACTATCAATCAGTTCTTTAGATGTTAAAATATTAAGAAACACAAGGTGACCAAAAAATTTTCCAACCCCATATAGAGAAATTTAAAACAAGCCGTTCTGTTGTGTTAGACTCAATGTCTGTTTGCACCCAACTAATACCTGCAGTTTTTAGGCTGTGAAGGAAAACAAACAAAACGTTTTCCTTTTTATCTTAAAACCTGTAATTGAACTGTTGTAAAATATTTCAGAGAACATCCCAGAAATTAGAATTCAAATCAGATTTTTTATCTCTCAAGAGCACTGAAAGCCTCTAACAAGAAGAGTTTGTATCTCTTCTTGCCAACATCATTACAGGCTTGTGATTTTCCATTAATAGCAGTAAATCTTTCAGACCACCATGGAAACAGCAATTATGACCACGGTTAGAGGTTATTTTAACATCAATGAATGGCCTTGCACACTTCTCTCCTTAGCAAGGAGAAAAGTCCTTTTTTTGTTGCTAATGTGTCTTGAAACTGACTTCTAATACATTCAAAGGACTAAAAGGTGCTGCTCTCAGTTTTAATTAAACTAATTCAATCAGAGTTTCCTTTCTTACTCGAATACGTTTGATGGCTGTTTTCTCACCTTTATCAGTTAACGATTAATGTTAAAAGTGGCAACAAAACAAGATAGATTTATTTTTTTCATAAAGTTTACAACATCAGTGGTTCAGCCTTAATATTGGGTTGAACAAATACATTTTATCATGGGATGAAATGACCTAAATTGTTTTATTATTTATTAGTCAATCCTCACTTAAAACCAAAAAATAGCTTTCTTATCCAAGCAAAAACATATATAAGAACATTATAAAATTGAGGTAGACACATTTGTTGCCATTCCTTCAAAACATCTGTAAATAAATCCTAAAAATTTATGAGATCACATTTATTTAGAAACCAGCTGTCTCACTAGGAGTAATTATTTAAAACAAGGTCACTGTGAGGTTTCTTGTTTGAGATTCGGCGAAAAAAGGAGGAACCTGTGATCACCACATGATCATTTCCATATCCATTTATCGCTAATTGCATCCCTAAAGGCTTCCTGGGAGTAATGGAGGATGTTTTTGACCCATCATCACAAATTAACCAATAAAATAAACAGGTTCATTTGTTATTTGGTATTGTGGGTAACTTTTAAAATATAATGTCAATTCAACAAAGAAAGGTTTGGCCTGGCCAAATATTTTCAACCCTTCTTCAGTGGCCATCCCTGTGACAAAAACATTCACAAAATGTACAAGCTGAGCTGAATTCAGCAACTCCAGATGATCTAAAATAAAATTTTCAAGGAGGAATTAAAAGAGATTTTTCACTATATATAGTCCTTCCTTCTGAAATGTTAGACGACACAGGGGAGTGTTGTCCTGTCGGAATGGGAGGCTGTACAGTTAGTTTTGATTCAACACTTTTGCCAAACTGAATATTCCTTAACATGAAATGTGTTTTATTTAACCACATAAATAAGAAAGCTTAACCTTTTGCAGTTTTGTGGTGTGATTATCCTTATGACGACTTGTAATTAAACAGATTGTGAGTGTTTGGTCGAAAAATTTAGATTTCTCTTATTTCATATATCTAGTTATGCTATTTATCCACTGAAATATATTTTTACTCAGTCTGTTTCACCTCAAGGCCACAAAATTTCAAAGTGAGGAGTGTTTACATACAATACTTATTCCCATACAAATCCAAATTCTTTCTCAAGATTTATCCATAGCATGTTACTGTTTAACGAAAGTGTCTGTAAAGTTTATGACTCTGACTACTTTCCATTATTGTAAGTAAAGAAGAAACACACTGGCCAGATCAGAACAGGGCTGATTACGATGAAATAAGAGCTGTTTGATGTCTCTCTTTGCAAAGTTTGGAATAAAATGCCAACTGAGTTAAATCCATTGATCTCTGATTATGTAACTGGAGTGAATAGTTGAACACTTTTTTCCCACAACAGAATGTATATCATGTGACACAAAAGTGAACAACAAAACAAATACAAACAGATATCTGGTTGCAGACTGACCTGGGTCAATTCAGAGAGAAGCCAGAGCGGGCTTCCAGGAGGATATTAGGTGATGATGGAATGAAAGTGGTGAAAAACAGCTGAAAGAAGATGGAACAAAATGGAGACAGTGGATGATTGAGGTGGGATAACAACAGATGACCTTATCCATGCAGTCGTGGGGACAAATGCAAGGGTAATGGTGCTGTAAAATACTTTATGGAGAGGACATATTCTGACACCTGGTGTGTCATAGAAGAGTACCACTGAACAGGAGTAAATACGTTTCTTATATAATTAACACAAGGTTATGGTAAATGCTTTCAGAAAGAAAAGTATGAGATAGCACATCTATATAGTACAGTTATATATATATACATATATATATATATATATATATATATACATA
>NW_015150802.1:528344-541029 GCF_000732505.1 Cyprinodon variegatus
TATATATATATATATATATATATATATATATATATATATATATATATATGTATTGTTGTTAATTTGGATTAATCCACCTTTCAACTAATGTGTGTGTGTGTGTGTGTGTGTGTGTGTGTGTGTGTGTGTGTGTAATGTTATATAAACTGTTTTGTATAATTTATATGTTATACAAAACTGCATTATGGATGGATAATCATTTAATAAGTTAATAAAAAAATATATTTTTATTTAAATTAAAAATGATCTACTTTACAAAATTGAATGTTCTGTCATTTACTAATAAGGAATCCATCCCCATGTTCAACAACAGGTTTGAGGTACTATAGTAGATAAATGCATCACTAAGGGGGGTTCCAGCTGTCAATTAGAGCAACATTTAGTGATTTATTACACATTACAAAAACTGGAAAGGGAGCCATACTTCACATGCAAAGTTCCTAATGGTGTCCAAGTGATTGATTATTTCATGATGGGAATGACTGGAGGCAATAATGTGGGAAATCCTTGAAACCTCCAAACACCTTTGGAGTGGTCTCTGTGTTTCATCTCCTCCAGTTTTGTCCATTTCTTTTTATTACATGAATTCTTCTGAGCCTGTATTTTAATATACAGTTAGATTATTCAGAAATACATGCAGATTTCATAAAAATGTTTATTTTTCATGTATTTCTTTTTAAAAGGTAGTATTTATTTTATATCTAGCTACAGTGTTACACACATATTGAGAAAACCTATATGTTTGTTAATTCAACTAATAAAAACTGTCTTAGTAAAAGCTAATAAAAATAACTAGTAAAGCTAAGGATGGCATCATAGACAAGTGAGACTACAGAAAAGTAGGTTTATGTACCGAAAAATATATTTCTTATAAAAGCCAGGAATTATTTTGCATAATTAATTATTCAGATGTTATATTAAATCTAAACTGTGTTTTTTTTCTCAACTGTAGGTCATTATCAGCATTAACAGAAAATAAGGGCTTAAAGGAATATCGCTTTTTTTTAATCTAAACAATAGAGTAGTTTAATATTTTTACAAAATTCCAGGTATTTTTTTCTTTTTTAACAATTATGATGACCTGTAAAAATGTTTTCGTTCACTCGCCTACTTTTTGCACTGCAAAAGTAGCGGCTAAAAGAGCAGAATAGGAGTTTACAGCATTGATGTCCTTGTAAATATCAGTGGAATATGTTGGACTTGGTGAAATGAACTTACCTAAGGGAACCCTGGCAGCACTCGCATCAGGGTTGATCCAGAAAGACAGCCAGGAAAGAACCACTATAAGCAGCGTCGGGGCATAAACACCCATCATGTAGAAACCCACTTGTCTCCGTAGGGTGAAGATAACCTCTACACAAGTGTAATACCCTATGTGGAGAAGATAAAAACCCTCAAATATCACAACGGCCTTAATTAAAAATCACATAGGCCTATATGCATAAGTAGTGAATTTTAAAATAACAATGAACAGAGCCTCAGGATCTAATTCAGACAATAACCCTATAAAATAAGCTCAATCCTTGGGTAAAGATTGTGGCAGCTTTTGTAAAATGAAAGATTAAGTTGAATGTTGTTATGAAGACATGTTATAAACTGAATTAGGATTCTGTGTGGGTATTTGAATGTAAAAATGTCCACTTTAATAATAATTAATCACAGCAGCATGAACTATTTAGCTATTAAAAAATAATATTAGGTATTAAAAAGGTGTACCAGGCTCCAACCTTTTTCCTGATTAATGTGTTTCTCACCCAAGAGCAACTAAATGATTAAATGCGTCTATGTGGTTGATCCAGGGAGAATAGCTGAGGTGAATTAATATCTGAAAAACTCATGATTCTCTTCAGCGCTTATATAAAAGCTGGCTGTGTCATGAAGCAAGCTCAAACCAGTTGAAACAGACACGATCTCTATATCTGGTGGGTAGCCATGGTAACCAGGTAGCGGCCTGACTCATCAAGAGCAGGTCTTCTCCATTTAAAAAGCTGTGAGATCTGGTAAAGGGAGCATTTTTATTAATAAAAAAAAAACATTTGAACTTCAATATCAGTGGTGAGACAGGCGGTGTTGTGTTTAATCTATTCAACTGGCTGCTGTTTAAAGCACTAAATACAAACAGCAGAAAAAAGCCAGTCAATATTAAAGAAAATTGTTTTCTGTTTTAAAATGAAATTATTTGCAAATGTTTTCAGATGGGTTTGTGTAAAACACATTTGTTTCACTACACCAAGGCTTAATAATCTGAATAACACAGGTCAACCTCAGCAGAATTTCCTTTTTCCAGATAAACTCTGCTACCCATTACAGCACCAGTTACTTGATGTAAGTTTCTATCTTGGATGATTGTATTTTCTTATTCTGCATTCAACGGTCAAAAATCTAATGAGGAGCCAGCATAATGACACAATAGAAACCAAAAATGAGGAAAATATTTCGTCCATGATTATTAATGAATAAAATGCTTTATGAGATGAAAAAAGTAGATAAAAAAATTTTTAACTAGATTTAAGTTCTGTATTTATAATATTTGTTTTATTAATATTATATATACCACACACTTCAACTTAAATGAGACAATTCTAAGGATAAGTGTAAGAAATATATGAAAATAGAAATCTGAGAGAGTATGTCTACAGATTCCTGGACAGAACTAAACAAATGTTTTTTTTTGAAGAATCTTTCAATGTAATGACTTTCAGAGGTTCTATGAGAAAAATTACAGATGTTTTTTCTTTCTCTAACAAAAAACTAACTTCATGGAAATATTTTATGAAAAGCATCACCTGTTCCTTCATAGAATTTGGTGCAGTTCCCATAATCAATGTCTTCTTGTCTGATGTCAAACTGTGGGAGAGCAATAGCGTCCATTTGGACCGGGTCCCCTGTCTGCCACATGAACTGCAGGTCATCTGTTGTGTAGCCGACTGGAAAATCAAGTTACCCAATTAATACTCAAACATTAAAATATGCAATGTATATAAAAACATTTTTTTTTAGAACAAATTCATTTTAAAAAATAGAATGAGTTAGAGCAACCTGATGTGGCTCTGAATTTGACTCTACTTGGCCTGGTACTAAATAAAATGCCATCACTAAGGTCAGGCCTGATTAGCTGTAAGACTAAACCACATTTATCTATTTGAGTTTCAGTTTTGCTTGCAAACTATGAAGTAAATAAATACATATATGTATATGGATTTTTTTTTCTTTACTTACAGCTCTCAAGTTGCATTTTACATCTCTGCGTATCCATTGGAAACAGGGTCAGATCCAATGGGCAAGATAGGGTAACAGACAACCTTGAAGAGGATGACAACAAAGAAATTTGAGCTTTAAAAACTTCATCTCCCTCTGAGTATATCCCCACACAAACACATACAAGCCTAAAGGCAAGAACACACCAAATCCGATTTTTGCATTCGATCTGACACAAAATCGTGTCGGACGAGATTGTGGCGTGTAGCGCTCATTGAAAGTCAATGGGGATGATCACACCTGCCACGATTTTATGCAAGGGAGCTTGTGTAGGTCTGATTGAGATAGACCCCAGGTCTATTTAAGTCTGACTATGCAGAAATTCATTGGTAATTTCATGGGTCTAACAGGAAGAGAGAAGCAGTTAAAAAGTAAAACACATCTGCTTTGGGGGAAAATACAAAATAAAATATGTTAATTGCATGAGAAAACAGTCATTTTTGGAGTCGCACATTGCATATAGTGCAAAAAAAAATGTATGAAATATTAGAAAAGAACACTTTACCCATGATAGGAATTTAGGAGGAGAGAAAACAGATAAGCTAGCAATCCTCTTTGAGCCTTGCAAAAACAATGAGGAATAGAAAGCATATTTTATCAATCTCCTCTAAAGAAAGTAACTTCAGGAAGACCAAAAACACATAGTATAATAGTAATCCTCTTTGAGCCTCACAAAAACCAAAATAACGAGGGACAGAGAGAACAGGTGAGCACGGTGAATCTCTCTCACCACTTTATGAAAAAAAAAAGAAAACCTTGAATAAACTTTCCAGATCTCACTCTGAGAATCCCCTCTCACTGCCTCAGTCAGACTACTGTTTAAACCGTCCCAAAGAGTTTATCACTGTTTTCCTTTTCTTTAGACATAGATCTCATTATGTTTTTAATATAGGCATATGAACATTCTCTATCTGTTCTGTGGGGCTTTGCTAAATAGAACGTGGTTGTATTTTTTTTAATAGTTTTTGCTACTTTTTATAACTTTTATAATCAGTCCAAGGCAAATGTGGTAAATTGTTTTCATTTTGGGTGGCACAGAGACAGAAGTGAAAAGAAATCTGTGCAGATCTGCTCACCCTGTCTAGTCGGAGCCTCTCTATACAGTTAGTGTGACATGAAAAAAAAGTCGGATCCAAGATTAAAAAGTCGTACACAACTGTTGTGTTCAGGCCTCTAGTTGTAATACTGGTGTTACACGTTGTCTTGTTCAAACAAAGCGTGATAAACAAGCCACATTATATTGGTAATATACCAAATCACGCTATGCATTTCAACAGTTATTTGTTTTCTCTGTTTACGTTGGCATCATCCTGGTTCAGACTCAAAGAAGAGAAGCAATTATTATATTATTATATATTCAAAGGTTGGAATATGATGAAATATTTTTAAGCAGGTATAATGGGTGGCAATCGAACAATATGTTAAATCCCCTTAATTTGCTTGTATGATTGATTTTAATCGCTGTTCATTCATTTAGCAAAGTAATTAAAAAGTAATCAAAAAGTTAATTTGGTAGACATTCATTACATAAATAAATATCTTCACCCTAGATAAACAGTTCAATCATGAAATGTTGAAGGGATGTTTACATAGTAATTTTTCACAAGATAAGGATAAAAGATGAGTGAGCAAGGCTGTTCGTTAACACCATCTTTTTGTTCCTGCTGGCATTGACTGGGTTAAAAAGTAGTCCACATCAGGGATTGGTATCTATTTGACACAACTGTATGGACTTGACTTCACTGATGACTTGACCCAACCCTCCAACAGCAGCAGATGCAGGACAAAACAGGCAAAATGGCAGTCATCTTCCAATGACTTGGACTACATCTACAAAGGAAAGACCCAACTCTTGAAATAAACTCTGCCAACACATCACCCATCTTGTTGAACAGTAAAGCACCAGAAAAAGTTAACAATTTTACCTACCCTGGCAGCACTGTCAACAAGCAGGGTGGAAGGTACAAGAGAAAGGCCAGGACAGCCGTTCTTTATCAGAACATCTGGAGCTCATGAGACTTGACTATCTAAACTAGGCTCTCTAATACCAATGTGACATCAATGTTGCTGTATGGCACTGAAAACTGGAGGACGACTATTAGCAACATCATGAAGATTCAGGCATTTATGAAGATTCAGACATTTATAATAACGTGTGTCTGCGATGCTTCCTCTAGATCCTTTGGCCCAAGGTGATAAGCAACCAAGAGCTCTGGCAAGGCACAGGCCAGAGATCACAGGCCAGGTCATGAAGAGATCTTCCAAGAGATTCTTGAGAGGTTTATAGGACATACTCTCCACAAACTTGATTTAAACATTGTCAGACTGTCCACTTTGTGGAACACCCTTGGAAAAAAGGGAGGCCGACCTGGATGCTAGGGTAAATAGCATCCAGGTCAATATTGGGAGCATTTAGAAAAACTCACTTTGATGCCTGGAGAGCCCTTTTCAGTAGCCCAAGTGGGATATTACAAGTAAGTATGGAAGTAATAAAGAAATAAAAATTGTAATAGAAGTGACATTCAAAAACACAACACATTTTAAGGGACTAAGGAGGCCTAGGCATTGGTTTTACAGATATTACACTTTTGTCATTCTTTTTTTAATAAAATAACTAGAAACAAGGAAACCAACAAAATAAACAAGAAAGTAAGTAAATAAAAGTACCTCATACTGATGAGGACATCTCCGTTACGGAAGATGAAGAGGAGGATATTCTCTTGAGTTACATCATGAAAGTTTGCACTCTTCTCATTAGCGAAGAATAGATCAGGCTTCCAGAGACATTTGAACATCTTGGGATCAACAGTGAGAGAATCTGACTTGAAGTCTTGTGGTAATTTGAGCCTGGGGTCATTCCAGCGCTGCCGCAGGAAGATATTCACCCTGTAATCCTGTCAGGTTTGAAACCAGACAAGTTCAAACATGGTTATGTTTCAAGCAGACAGTTCTGGACAAAATAAAATAGAGTAAAATAGTAGAAAGAGACAAACGTAGTTGATATTCCACCTCAAAGAAACTTTTGCTCTGAAACAGGAAAGTGTTTAAAAACCTAATTGCAAGTGACATTCAAAAGAGGCAAGTTAAACTTTGAATAAAAAACAAATAAATAAATAAAAAGCAATTTTGACTATTCAGTATCCGCAAGATCGGTTACTTCCTCTGATTGAAAATTCACGTTTTAACATTTTTTCAAAGGTAAAGGTAAAACAAGCAGATGCTGATCCCAAGCATGATGAAACATAAAGAGCTGCACAGCTCAGAGGTCAGATTTTATCAACATGACAACTGACGCCATTAGGGTTGCTTGTAAGTGAAATCTCCACATTCTTGCGGGTCTTTAGCTAAACTACTCTGTTCTTTGATTTAGTGAGGAATAAATGTTGAAAGTAAAGCTGGATAAACTGTTAAATATATCATAAAGCTTCCAAAGCAAGTTTTTTTTTTTTTTTTTTTTTCACATGAAAAATCTTACATTGCCTGTCTATATCTATCTATTGGAGCTCAATTTTACAGTCATTTAACAAACATGATTGTATCAAATGTGGTGTTTTGGAGCTTTGTGAGTTCAGCCTTAATAAAATACATTCAGACATTAAGATGGAAGCATGAGGTCCATTTGCTCTGCTTTCAGAAAGCAAGTTGTCTTTTGTATGCCACCATAATTCTAAACTCGTGTGTCTGTCCACACAAACCGCCTCTGCCAGCTTTTTTCTTGTCTGAGACGCAAGCCAATTCCCACACCTTATCCTTCCTGAAAACCAGACGAGGAAATATATCTTCCTCCTGGCTCAGTATCAAGCTGCCAGTACGACATTCGATTCCAGGGAGATTTAACACTACTGTGTGTTGTAATCAGCGAGGAAAAGTCAAGCTGGGCGGCAGTAAAAACATAGCTGCAATTTATTCTGTCTCAACAGCATCAACATCATTTTCTACAGAGGTGTACAGTACACAATCTTGAAGTGAAAATTGGTGCGTTAAATACTGCAGACTGTTGCTGTGTGCTGCCCTGAGTAAGGTGTAAATGATGAGGGATGGTTTCCAGAGTCATATACCCCATAGAGTGATAAATTGAGGGGGGAGAGGTGACCAGCTGTTGTTTCTTTCTCCTCCATGAATCGTTTCAAACCCTCTTAACTTTCATTGTGTTTTGCCAAACCCAGGAGAGGGAGAAAGAAACATTTGGGACTTTTCTCTCATTTTCCTTCTATGCCATTTTCTTGGCTCGCATTAATTTTTTTCCTCACACCTGTCATTTTCTGGTTTCGTCTTCGTCTGATCTTGCTTTTAGTAGACACTTTCTTCAATCGCCTTGATTTTCAAAACGTTCACGCTGCCTGTTTTATTCACTTTTACTGTCTTAATATTTCTCTCTGCTCAGTCTTCTCCTATGTCTCCGCTTTTGTATGTGTGGTTGTGTGATATTCCATCACTCACTATTAACCTCCAAGTTACACTAATCAACTGCAAAGACAGACAGACAGACAGACAGACAGACAGACAGACAGACAGACAGACAGACAGACAGACAGACAGATAGATAGATAGATAGATAGATAGATAGATAGATAGATAGATAGATAGATAGATAGATAGATAGATGTTAAACATATGCAAGCCGCTGTGAAAAGTGGTCCATTGAAGACGCCTATATCAACATAGCATTGTCTCAGTGGTACACTGCCTATGCTATGTTTTCATTTTGAGTGGGAGTAAAAAAAAAATGGAATAATAAAGTTTTAAGCATGCTACTGTATGTTATTACATCAATTTGAAACTACAGTACATAAGGTATTCACAGAATAATACATCCAGGTCAGTGTACTAAAATCTAGAGGTTTATAGGAAGGCGTATGGGAGAATAACTTTTTCAAGTGCACCACGAGGGGCAGAGAGAACAGTAAATGTTTTATACATTTTATACATTTAGTTTCCAGCAAAGGGAAACATACCCTCTAAAACAAAGGCCATGGATATTTTCACTAAAGTTTGCCAAGTTATACAGTCTGATTTCCAATGTTAGAATTGCTGTATATTGATTAACATGACTGGCTATAGAGAAAGATTAATGTTTCATGAAACACTAGCCCATGATTCAGTAACCTTTAAGCTGCAAAATCTTTAAGACATCTAACATCAATATACCAGTGATGCTTTCTGTTTTTTCACCTTTGTGTTTTGTATACATAGCTGTGCTGTATTATGAAATTCATGAAGTGAAGAGAAAATTCCATTTTCTCAATTAGCAGGGCAAAAGGAACAACATGGGCATGTCACATATTTTGAGACTTTTAAAAAGGAAGCAGGCTGGGTACAAGATTCATTTCAAAATTTCCAGACATGACTCACGGTCAGCCTGAAGGATCTCTTGAGTTTCAATTTGATCTTTCTTCAGCCCACATTTTATCAAATTACCTACTAACACTTTAATAATCTAAATCATAATTAAATAGATGTGGAAGAAAACATCATATGAGTCTAAAAATCTAAAACATATTTTGTTATTTATTTATAAAATATACAATAATTCTATTAGAAATAGAGTTACTGCAGATACTAAAATATTGATCTTACATTGTGTTTTATCTTTATTGTGGACTAACTGGTATATTTATTCAGTAACTTGTAGCATTTTGGTCCTGTGCAACTTGTTTTTTAGTAGCGTATTCACAATTTATTTAATTTATCACATACAGTACTACAGCCATGCAATAAAACGTATTTTTCATCACATAAACATGCCTCCTCCCTTTCCTGACATTATTGTTCTGTCTTCCTGTTTTATATCCTTCTTACCAGACAGGGAAACCATCGATGGCAAATCAGCAAAGCTTGCATGCAACATGTGTCTGTTGCTGATTGAACGAATGCAGAAGCTGCAAATCACTATATTTCATAAAAGATTACTGCGCAGGATGCAGCTGTGCCTTCTCTACCTCTCGCCTTCCATGGAACTTCATCTCATGATTTTAAATTCCCTTAAAGGAAATTAACTGATTCAGAATGATGATACTATGTTTGAACTGAACCCATCATTTTAGTTAAGAGACTTGGCTTGGAATATGTTTATAAATGAGCACTGGTTATTTATTTATTTTTTAGCAGCTTTTAAGAACCATAAAAAACACAAAATGAGGTGGTGCTCTTTCAACTCGCAAAGCTCTCGTAAAGGTTTCTATGACTGTATCATCTGATCTACTGGTGCCATCAGAGCCACCTGGAGCTTAAGCAGCTCAAGACATTAGAGAAGACAAACATGCCAGACACTGAATCCGCTCATTGTTCTCAAGAACACCATCGATTTTGCACAAATTCTGGTTACTAGAAATCATCCTTTATTGGGAACTGAGATTATCCTCACATAAAAACTATTCGTAAGCAAAACCAGCAAAAACTATGCTTCCTGTAGCAACTCAGTAGGCCCAACCTTTATAGAAAACTTATATTTTCTTATATATTTACATTTAAAATGTCTTCACTTGTAGCTACATGAAATTGAAATCAAATCCTTTGCTTGTTTTCACAAACTTGGTAAATTTAGTTGTCTTGGTCCCTGTATTAAGGTTGCCCTGTGGAGCTTTGAGCTTAATCTGGTGCTTAGCTTTAGAACTCTACATCTTTATCTGCAATTAAGCTATCAGATTAAGGAGACTCAAAAACTTGTCCTTTCAATAATGATTTATTTCTCACTGTTCTAAACCCCATTACTAAATATTTATTTCTTTATTACTCCTTAAACACCTATGTTAGAGTACCGGTAGTTCTAAATGTTTTTGTTGATCTGCAGAAGTAAGACTTTTCATTATAGTCACACTACAAAGCAAGCAGAGTAAATTCTCACCATGGTTGTTTCCTGAATCGAGCCAAAGCTGTTGATGAAAATGTTCACTCTGTCCTCCACGGGAATTCCTGGGTTCAGAAAGAGAGCGGTTTTAGTTTTGCAAAGGTGGGTAGAGTATTTAAGTACTTAAGTACGGTAAGAGTACAGTAGCATTGCTTCATCATATTTCTACTCAAACAAAAGTAAAAAGTATCTATTAGGTACTGAGTAACTGATCTGCTTACTACCCATGCTCATAACAACTGAATTATTATTTTTTAACTGAAATGTACAAAACCAGCGGTTACAGAATGTAAAACGTTAAAAAACAGTAAACCATTTACTGCATATTTAACTGAGCTCCAAATCACACAGCAGACTCAGCAGACGAACAATAAGCCCTAAATACAAAATATAAAGACTTTTTCTCAATGATGCATATTTGTTTAAAACAAACTTCTTTTTTTAAGTGAACTTACTCACAATGGATGGAGTAATCAGATATTTTACTCAAGAGTAGTGATATTTTATCATACAACGTTGTCAAACGAAACCAAGTTAGTCCAGTAAATGTATCTGAATAAATCTAACTGGTAATATAGAACATAAAGCAATTTTTTTAATTATTTGGTTCCAAAAATTTTACTTTTACATTATACGGTTTCATTACCAATGAATTGCTGAAGTCATTTATTTATCCATTGAGTAATTTGAACTGCTTAAAACCAATGAAAAAAAAAACTACATAAAAAACATTGAAAAGTCCTAACACTTGGCAACATGGAGGCAATTAGACTGTGGTTTGGCTGAAGTGTTATTGAAGTCTACATCATCTAACCAGTGGCCTATAGCCCCTCTACATTTTTGGTTCCCTTGAGAATACTCTAAGGATTCTCCACAAGGCTTAATTTTGGTAGCCTAGTAAACCCACCCACAAGCGGCCAAAATCATTTTTGCCTGTGAGTGGGTCAAGCCTCAACACAATGCCCGAGGCCCTAGAACTGGCGGGCCAATCACAATGCAGAGATGTGTTTTGATTGTTGAAGAAAGATGGCAACAACTATTGAACAGTTCTCGTTTGACTCAGCTTTAGAATCATTTTTGGAAGAATTAGACTTGGGGTTTTCGTTGAAACGTGAGCAGTAAGAGGCTCTACGCTCATTCATTTTTAAGAAGGACGTATTCGCCGTTTTACAACAGGCTGTTTGTTTACACTCCCCCACCAGCTTTCTTGCGCTCATTGGTCAGAGCATTGGCCAATAGGCACAGACAGCAGTTTTAAAGACAATGGGTTGTTCTCACCAAAAATCTTCCGATGTCTCATTCATCAGGACTAAATGACACATTTAATCTCACATTTGGTCTGGTTTATCAGGCTGTAATTTAGGCTATTTGCCAACCAACCAGCACTGTGATACTACAGTGAAGAAAGCTGGTACTGTATTGCTACTTTTAGTAGTCTTGGCAGAAATCAATTCGACATAGACAATGAAATCGCAGCTTAAAAGGGGCATCAGTAGATGGAGGCTTTATGTGTCTGAGCCTAGTATGTATCTCTAAATCATCACTGATATAGGAAAATTCCAACTTGACCCTACACAACTTGGAATTTTTTTTTCTGCCTCGCCAAGACTCATCAAGTGTTTGGAAATTTTATTTCCCATAAAAATGCAAAAGGTGATATCACCTGAAAGGAGGATTCCAGAATACTTTCAGCAGTCCATTTTCATCTTAGTTAATAATACAATACTTGATGATTCTGTCTCTCACTTAGTCACACATGGTACTGCCATTCATCCTGGGTCATCCAATAATGCAACACTACATAGAGCTAATGACATACTTAATGGTTTTCTTCAGACCATTTCCAGTAGTGGCCTATGAATCTAGTCTATTATGCATTCTGAACACGGGCCATCCTGGGACACCTTGAAGGTACATCTGTTGACTTAATGTTACTCCTTCAAGCTGCAATGTTATTAGCTAGATTGCTTTTAGTTAAATCCTTAACTCCTACCCCAAATAAGTTAGCATTTAAAATTTTCTGAGTTGTCAATTTTTTTTTTTTTTAGTAAAAGGAACCCTTTTTTTCTTTGATTGGAAGTCAGAAATATATTCTGTGAGGAGACTGATATGCTCATGACAGTTAAAAGGTTAAAGAGGGAAGGGAAACTCTAAGCTACATGATTCTGTATCTACTGTCACCACATGTTTATCCAGAAAGGTTGTGTCCTGCAAGTCAACGACTCTGTGCAATCAGATGGTTTTCTTCAAATGGGAATTTTTTTTAACCATTTGATCTGATGGAATTGTTTATGTAAAGTGTCTTGAGATGACTTGTGTTGTGAATTAGCGATTATCAAATTAACTAAATTAATTTGAAACTAGCTCTGTTGCCCATTATCTAAACCCCATCCCTTCATCCATCCATCCTTCAATCCATCCATTTATCCATTCATGCACCAAACCATCGATCTATCCATCCATCCATCCATCCATCCATAAATCCATCCGTCCATCCATCCATCCATCCATCCATCCATCCATCCATCCATCCATCCATCCATCCATCCATCCATCCATCCATCCATCCATCCGTCCATC
>NW_015150802.1:541159-559065 GCF_000732505.1 Cyprinodon variegatus
CATCCATCCATCCATCCATCCATCCATCCATCCATGTCATGTCATTTGCTAGTGGAAGCAACCTCATGAAGAGGCTTTGCTAATCGATCCTCCTCAGACTGTGGTTGATCATTATTTTAGATCACATTTTCATACTTTGCTTCTATCTTCCTATCACTTTTAATTCAAATGCGTCCTGTAGAATCTAGAATTTTAAGCAATAATATTTGGTAGCTTACCTTCTTTTTATGAGGTACTTCCTTTCTAACAAAGGTGAAACTAAACATTTTAAAAACAAAGAAAAAAACTATTTTCATAAGCAACCCATCTGTTCATGATGCAAAACCTGCAAATCTTTGGGCTGGCATCTCCCTGCTCTTTACCATTTTGCATAAACTAATAAAACCCCTCACAAAAGCTGACTCCTCACCAAGCTTTGAATAAATAGTTCATTTTTAGGTGTTCACCTGAAGCGTCAAAGAATAAGCGCTACTCTAAAATTGATGCGCATTACACAGGGGCTGCACAGAGCTCATATCTTCCTTGCATATATTAAAACAATTTGAGCTAAATATATACTCTAAAAGCCATTTTTTTGTTTCCTTGTATATTCTATGATCTGTACAAGCAGCTTGCTATTTTAAAACAGCTTAAAAAGCGATGCCCAATGTGTAGTTCAGATATTAATGCAGGAGATTAGGACATGGCTGTTCATGGACATCCAGCTCTCATGAGCAGATGTTTGGCTAAAGGACTAATCATAAGCGTTCAGGAAAGGAGAGGAAGCCCACTACATACTGTATCAAACGCAGAGCCTCAAATACCTAAGTGCCAGGGAACGGAAACTGTTGAAGGACGACAATCCTATCAGTCAGACAGACAGAAGGGTCACAATTGTATTTTTTACCTGTTTCCATGAGGATGCAGCAAAGTAATTAGTCTCTGTGATATGCATAGCAGAGCACAAACATTCCAGACAGCTGTTTCCTGTTCAGTGAGCACTAAAACTAAGACTGCCTCATGTTAGAATCAAATTGCTCTGTCTAGCTCCAGTTCCCACAAAGACCAATCCATAATGGGTTCATTTGTGCTGATAAAATGCTGTTTTCTTAGAGAGATCATTTCAAGAAATAAGGAAGAAATATATAAATTAAATAAAAACATCAGTTTCAGGGGGTTTGGCATTTGAAGGGTAAAATTTCACCTGTCCTGTTTAGACCCTATTTGATCTAATTTAAGCAAGTTGCCTCTAAATCAGATGGAGGGAAAAATTTAGGTTCTGTATTTTCCTATCTCTACCTACAGCACCTTTATTAGGTATTTTCCTGGGGTAGCTTCATAGACTTTATTGATGCAGCATCAGCAGCATAACCATGGAATGGCAGGTAGGGGTACTTCCCCTAAAGGTTTAATGTCCTATTTCTTTGCAAAAATGTAATAAAATAAATAGATAAATAATGTTATTGGCCATAGATGGAGGGGGCTGGTTCAAAGTGTCAAGGATGTTTTGCTTTTTGTTTTTTTCAAGCCAAGTGGTCATAATGGTGTGTCTAATCACTGCACTTTACAAAAAAATACAAGCCCCACTTTAATATCTGTCCCTTCATAATCCTTACATACTCCTTACATAACTATAGAGACAAAAAAACGGAAGATCTTTGTTTGTAATTAACATTTTAAGACATCAGCTAAATATGAAATATATTCCAAAGCATGTAACTTGCCTTTGAAGTTGGGCCTTATTCTGGGATCGTAGCTGACCAGTAACCTGTTCAAGATGTTACTGGTTGTATTTGCTGGGACTCGAGCCAGATCCTCAGATGACAGCTCTCTGCAAACAAAATGACAGAGAGAGAGATGAAATTGATGGCAGATGAGCAACACAAATGGACAGTGGGCCTACTCTGAGCTGCTTTGTGTACTTTTTGATTAAACTACATGACATGAGACAAACCACTTTGGGATTAAATTGGCTTTTAAAATTTGGACCACCCAACATATATTAGAGTGAAGCAGGGTTTCAAAGTTAGATGTTCTGTTATTCTGAGTTGTTATGAAATCCTGACTGCTAAAGATGACATGGCCTTGGGCTAATGGATGACGTTTTAGCGATCATCCATGAACAAACAACATTTAGGACCTTTAAGACATTAACTGATGAGCTTGCCAACAAATCTCTCCATCATTTTGTATTTTCAGAAATTTTAAAATAAATGAACATTTTCAAGCAGTAAGTTTAACTTAAATAGTATTTCTTTTCAAAGACTACTTTGCATACTTACCTTTTGACTTTAACATGACCTACACCAGGGTGTTATTTACAATAACTGTGAATAAGAAGTGTCTCATAAATATTATCATTACAAGGTGTAGATTTTAATTGATGTTCAGCCCAATGTCTTCTCTTCCTGCAGCTTAAATATTACAAAATGATGTTGAAAAAAAAAGCAAAGACTAGGGAGAATCTGGTGGGGGAGATGGAGGTAAAGCCTCTTCATGGGTGGCAAAGAATTTACCACTCTGAAAGTAAACTTTATGCTCTGAGGATGAGTCAAAGTCTTTCACAGGAATGATCTGCAGCGTGTATGTGTTATGCTCTTCCCTTGATCAAAGTGCAACACACAATTCCCCTCCACAAAACATCCCTTTCTCCTCATTCCGCTTTAACCAGCTCTTTTGACAGCCTCAAGCACAACAGCTTAACTGAAACCAAGCGGTATTCTTGATTCACTGTGGCATCCACAGCATTAAACCCAAAATATGTCCCGATGCAGCCCGTGCATGCCACTACATGAGCCACATTTACCATTTTTCTGCTCATTTTATGAAACCTCACTGTTATAGTGCCATTTGAGGAAACAGATTCAAGCTTATTTGTGAAGAGGAAACTGGTAAATCTATGAGTAACATTCATCAGTGATTTGTTTTAAACCCTCATATCCATAGTTCTGCTGTAAAATCTTTATATGATAATTTTATGCCTGACTATGTCTTTGCATCTTGACGCATTTCTAAAATTTCCAGGAAGCAAACCCTCTGAAACGCCTCATCGATGAATAAAGCTGATAAAAGCATGTTCTGGTTGTCATATTGTTTACTAAAGTAAATAGGTTTAGCTGTCAGTTTGACTAAAACAGAAACAATCATTAACAAAGGCATACTATGTTCATCAAGATTTCTGATCAAACAATCCATAGTGGTTCTAACTGTCTAAAGCCCTGAAACTATAGAGATTAGCTTATCTTTCCAAAAGTTTTAATACTTTTTTAATATAATTGTTAGCATTTCTAAACTTTGATCCCCACCTATTAAGCTATAAAGGCTTCCAGAATCTTTGTTTAATGGACTTTAGTCTAGTCATGTTACTCTTATAATCCACTTTGTATTGATGAGACATAATTATATTTTATATATTTTCTGGTAAACTACATTGTGTTTTTTATTGTTCTTTTCAGTAGGGCTTTAAACGGTTGACTACTACTACTAAATGTGGGTTTTATAAACAGTAATTAAATGTGTTCTGCTGAACTAATTTAGATTATAATTATAATTAACAGGATCTACTGAAATGGGACAATGTATTCTCAATCCCAACTCATCAAAGTTTGATGTTTGGTTAAGCCTCTGTCAAAAGGATTGCTTTTATCTAAAGCAGCTCTAACCCATCCCTTAACCTAACTCCTAAACCATATAGGCTTTTCATACAGAAAGCCCATACTCTTATCTTTAGGTAACACAGAGTACATGTCAGATTAAATAATACTACTTCAGCGATAGTATCTAGGTGTTACTTTATTGTATGTCTCGTACCATGTCTGTCGGTTGTGTTGTTCTTTTTACATCTCTTTGCAGGTGATGAAGCAGACTGAAAATGTTTTATCATTATCTCCCTTTTATCTCCTCTTTTTTTCATCTTTTCTCCTTTGTTTTTCTGTTTTTCTCTTCTGTTCTATTTACATTGCAGTTTCCATGTAATCTGTAAAACTCCGTGCATAATTGTAATAAAGCAATTAATATGCATTAAACAAGCGGAACACTATGGCGATAGTCCTATTGCTCCACTTGTGAAAGTAAAATCTGTTGGGCTCTTTTTGGCATCAATACAATTGTTCTCATTGCCACATTGCCAAGACAGGACACTGTTAAAATAAAAAAATAATAATAAAAAAATAAATAAATACAATTTTTGTTGCAGCTCATTGCGCGTGTCATGTGTGTGTCACGTAATACAATGGCTGGTTATCCTTAGCTCCAAGATATTATGAGAGGCCTTCCCCCTTCAAGTCAGAATATGATGTGCCGGAGGCTTTGACCAAGCTCAGTAGGTGACTGATTGAGGACAATATATTGATTGGGAAGCGTTTGTTATGATCGATGGTCTAAGGTTGGCTTTGTGTTGGTGTGACTCCTCTTTTGCCACAGAGTCTCCTCTGGTTGGCATGACACGCTTGTGACCAACTGCACAGCTGTCAGTAATCTTTATAATAATGTTAACTGGGGATTCGAGCAACTGCAGGACAATAACTGATAATCTTGCTGAATTAGTCCTTATTTGTCTGGTTACCTTCTTGAAGATCAGTTGATTTTTCTTTACTGTAGTGCAATTGATCTTTGTGTTTTCTGTGGATTCCAACTTCTGACTTCAAGTGACAGTCTCCTTTGGAACTCTTTCAAATCATGATCATCTTCAGCAGTGCACCCCATCACTGACATTAATCTCCCTGCATGTTCTTTTAAGTATTTGGTTCTCTTACTCTAAGAAACTCAAAGACTTAAGCTCCAATCATTCTTGCAGAAATTCTGGGAACTCCTCCCCCCTCAACCCTTTACATCCAGCTTCTGGCAGTGAGCCACTCTCTACAATCCTTCCTGCAATATTGCTCCATCGATAAACTCTGGCCAAAAATTCCTCCCTCCACTACAGATGTTAGTAAAACTCTGGACCCAGAATTCCCCTTCTGTCAAACTCACTTATTATTGAAATCTCTGTAAATAAACAACCTTGCCTACCATTCTCTGTGTTCCTAGTATCATTCTGCATGTTGGTCAGAAAACTACCACATGTAATTGAAGAACTGTCCCGGTTATTTATGTTTACAGCAGTGTTTACATTTAGGGTCAGAGGTTTATATGGGCTCATCAACAACATAAAAGGTACAATAATTTGCAAGCTATGCATTTAAACAGCAATTTCTTTGAGGTAGAATAACATAACCCTAAACATCTTCAGTGACAGGTGGAGTATGTTTACATCCCCAGTGATATTTTTTGTATCAAATGCCCCTTACTAAATTTTAAGGTAACAACTGTTATGTCTAGAAACATATTTATCCTTCTCCCTGTCAGAAGTTAAAAAAAAACATTTTACATTTTCTGTAAGAACACACTTTGTATTGCTATTTTTAAGGAGTCATCAAATTTACAGTTATACGCATTTTGATTGACTTTACTTTGTATCAGTATGTGCTATCCCCAGTGTTGTCCGATAAAAGATTCAAGAATAATATGTAGAAGAAATGTGAGCCCTCTCTTCTAAGATTCTATATGCACACTATGCATGTAAGCACAATTTTGATGCTGTGTGGATTAGAGTAAATCAACAATAACAGCCTTTTAAATAACTATCTGGTTTACCAAGTGCTTGAAAAACATGAAATTTACTGCCATGGTGAATAGAGGAAAAATATTTCCAATGAGGTAAATATAAATCAAAGTTTATTGGTGTAAAACGACACACAGAATAACATTTTTTTTTTTTTTTTTGGGAAAATAACAGGATAACATGTGCTAGTTTGTTTTTTTTAGAAGTGATAAGACATGCATTTACTGAAAAAAATAATGATAATCATTCTCGTTTGTCAGATTTGATGGAACTATCGTTATTTGCGATGGTAGCTCCTAATGATAGTTTCTTTTTTTTTTCTGAACCTAGAGTTATGTAGCAAAATTACTTCAATGCAGTGTGTAGCCTATGTTTACGTCTAGGTTCCTGAGCCAATCATATGAGAGTTTCCAGGGTTGCAGAATTTGGTACTTTATGTTAGCAAAAGAAGCCGCAGCCTTTAAACATGGAAGGCAGCAAAATAAGCAGACCAGAAATCTTTTCAACCCATTTTCAAGAACCCTTAGCATCTTTCAAAGATGTTTGCACAACAACTTACTTTGTCAAAATCCTCTTTATTAATCATCTTGAATTTAGTGGCCTAAATTCCCCTTTTCTCCTTCTCAAACAAGACATATTTTAAGACATGCAGAAAGTCTCAAATTGTCAGAAACAGCAATGCTGAAGCCTAATAGCTTCTATCGCAAATTTGTTATTCATTAAACACTGGTGTCCAAAACACTTCTTTATTCATAGGGGGAGTGAATCATTCTAAGGCAATAGAATATGCCATTTTGGGTAGTTTGGGTTTAGAGATCCTTAATGAAATGATACTTGCTGATTGTGTTATACCAAGTTTAAAGTAAGGCAGATTATGGTGTGAAATTATTTTATTGGGGTGAGACAAATTTTTTTCTGTTATAAGGATTCTTAAGTTTTCACTGTTCTGGTAGAACCTTGACCTCAATCCAAAAGACCTGTGGATTATATTTACCTGGAGACTACAAGCCAAACCTGCATATCAAGCAACGATATCTGACCTAACGGATACTGGAGGTTCTGAGAATGCACTCCCTGCCGGAAACATGTATAGATGCTGTGCAAATATAATTCAAAATAAAAAAGGTTTTATCAAATCTGTTCCCTTACTGACTTTTGATTTTTCAGCACTCCTGTTGCACTTTCTTTTTTTTTTTTGTATGCTTAAACATACTGTATGCATTTCAAAGGTGAGTGGCACAAGACAAACAAATGTGTGTACTTCTGATCTTAGCTCCCATGTGATATCTCTAATTGGTTACGATTTCCCTGCGAGTTAGAGGTTTTTGTATTAATCAACCAATCAGAAGGTCAATCAAAGTCCATCCTTGTAACTTAGACACAGAGCTCCAAGACATATGTGTGAATCTTAAACAACATCTAAAGGGCAGGAGAAACTGGCATACCAAAATAAAATTCAGTCACTTATTGAATGTAAATATTCAAATATTACCTTTAAAAATGTTTGCCAGAGGAAAAAAGCTGATAAAGAGGAAGTTGAACAGGATCATCTGGACTTAAAATAAAACAACAAAAAAATCCAGTGACAAGCAACTTGAGTCTATTTCTATTATATGATTTCTGACCTCAAGTGTGCACAAATAAAAATGTTATTGTTTTGTTCGTCTAGAGCAGGAAGGTGTTGCTGGTATCAGCCTAAATTAATAATACATGCCAAGAGGCATACAGTATATGGATGTTACCGTGCACAGAATGATAGATGTGTTGTGTTTTGTATACTCACGATGGACAATAAACCTGCTTTCCTTTCTTTTTTCCCTTCTTGGCTCCTTTGTCTTTGGCTGATCCTCCCTCTAGACAAAGAAAGATGACCAAAAGGAAGATGGCAAACTTTGTCTTCTCCATTGTGGTGTGAGTGAAGCCTGTGGAGGTTAAAACAGTTAAATCACAAGAAAGATATAGATTGATAATCACTTATGCATGACTTTTGGCAAAATAAATAAATGAAGTTATTTTACTTACTTGATCATGAGAGAAAGCATTTTCCTTGCTTTTTTAATGATGCATTAACATTTTCCCATTTAGATCACACACATTCACATCTGACTTTTATCTTAATTTCGATTTATAATCATTATGAAACAAAGCTTAAATGTGCATTAAATGGATGTACATGAGTATGGTCTTACAATTACAAAAGACAAAACTACAAATGAGGATGCACACACAAATGCTTCCATGTATGCACAGGGATTCCTTTCCTACATAGAAGCCATTAATCACCGAGCAACCATGGTACCTGTGATTCATGCTGCATATTAGAAAGCTGTGCCCTCGTATTGCATAGCCACTCTGGAGACAAACAGTAAAGCCAGCAGTCTCTCCTCCAAACCCAAACATACACTCTGCCAGCAAGCTTGTATATTAACTGAGGCAGTTTAGTGTCTAGACAGAGACATACTCTTTCCTCTTGGCTGCCTTGGCCCTATAACTCCCTGTCTGTTCCTGGCCTGCAATGGATTATTAGTTTCTATTAGAGAAAGGCTGTCCTCAAATCTGCTCAGCTTCTTTACTCTGCATTTAAACACATCCTGTCGACTGGATTTAGTGAACAACACTTTAACAGGTTGACAAATCAAAACAAAACTCTATTATGGCAGCAACTAGCAGTTTGTCATTGATGGACATGGCACTTCAGATAATAATTTACAAACTTTATCCAGCATAACCTTAATTCATTCCTTTTCTTTACAATAACAACTAAAGTTTCAGACCTTTTGCAACAGTTTCTCAAACAAAACAAGGAGTATAGCTGTGAGTTTATAACATTACTGTCAGAGGATTTTATAGGTTTAATTCAACTCTGTCATCTGTCAATTCATCACCTCTCTTCCACTTTCGGTATCTGATATCAGGCCATGGGTTAACAGGTCAGCAATTAAACAGCTGTACTTCCCCAAAAGGCATCAAAGGGACAAGAAGATATATATTTATTTCCCTTCACCATCTTCTAGGTTTGCCCTGGGGTCTCCAGAGTGTCCCCCAAAAAATTTGATCTGAAGTCCAAGCCACTTCAACTGGATCATTTTAGCACAAATAAGTAGAAGTTTAATAAAACAGAATATCCTCCTTGATAAAGAGGCTCCTTGCCTTATCTAAGGTTGAGTCACATCCTGGGGGACGCTAATTTTATTTGCCTCTTTTTGAGCTCTTGTTCTTTGGGTCATGAAACCTATCTTGCAACTGTCCACTGAGAAGTAGATGGATAGTTTCACCAAGATGTTTTCTCTTAAGCAAATGTGGTACCATATGAAACATAACAGCGACATCTGCATTACATAAGATCATAGTCCAGTATTTCTGCCCATCTGTTCCTCTCACCACCACTCATTGACAAGACACCAAGATACTTGAATTCCTCTGGTAGGACAGCCAGGGTGAACCAGAAAAAAATGTCTACCTTGATAGAGGGTACTCTATATTTAACTGCAAAGTTCAGCCAGAACAGAGTCAAACAATCTGCAAAAAAGCGAAAAGGACATTCTGAGGGCCCCAAATCAGACTCCCTCAGTCTTTGTGCCAAGATTATTGACAAAAAGATTATTGGTGACCACTGAGAGTCTTAGAAGCTGCATAAAATTCCACTTCAATATCTACCAATTAAGGGCCCAATAAGACACAGTGCAAAATGCTAAACACTCTAAGAATTTTTTTTTTAATTATTATTCTTTTAAATAAAATAACCTTTGAAAACAAATACTTAAGGTAAATTCCATTGAAGTAAATACTGTAGAATGTAGATTTAAAAAAAATACAATTTAACAAAATTAAAAACATTAAAAGATTGTCTTGAAATCCTTAGATAAACATAAATTAAAACAAGAGAAAATGTTAATCAAAAATGTGTAGGGAATGATTTTAGTTTTATATGCAGAACATGAATGACTATATCAGAAATTAGAAAATGATCAGGGTATATAAACCACCACTGTCTAACTGTGATGGATCTGAGATACTGCTTTGATTTTTGTGTTGTGCATATTTGTGAAATTTGTTTTCACTATCAGATGTGGTTGATTGATATTACATTCATTCAGTTTCTCAGGGAAATAGAGTCTCTTCTAGTTCTCAAAGAGCAAAAGGAAAGGAACTAACTGGAAGCCCTCCCAGAGGTTGCAGGGCAAACTTACACTAGAATCAGAAATTTTAGAACGCATCTGCCTATGGTCTATATTCACTTATCCATGCAAGGTCATATAGGCCTTGTGCATATATCACCTGTCAATCAAAGAGTAACTCTAAGATCGAAAGACTGCCTAAGAGCAAATGAGGACTTCCAATTAACATAAAATGGATGCTTTGAAAAAGGGCAGGAGGTGAACATAAAAACTCAACACAAAAAGACCTTCATTGGGGATTTAAAACTCAGAAGAAACCATCATAAACATATAAAACTCCCCAGTGTAGAAATATAAATAGATTAAAGGGACTTTAATCAACAATGGCGCAGGCCTAGCCAACATTGTTTCATTATTACCAAGATTTGCCCAGTTCTCTTTTACCAGTAGCAATATTACTAACATACAGAGAGGTAGTGTCACACTGTGACTCACATTGCCTACCCAGTGGCGTTTTAGTCATGTTCAGCTCTTGTCTTCAAATAATGCTGCTGTTAATTTTTGTAACATATATACAATTCAATAAAATTAAAGTTTTTGTTTTTTTTTACAAGATAATAGGCCTTTACTGTAGTATTATAGCAATTCAAATGTATATAAGACCCTGGCCATAGGCCTGCTCGTCCTCTGCTTATATTCATATAAACAAATACCCCAAAAAGACAGGCAGCCCAGGGATCCTCCAACCTGTAGCTGCACCTCTCTAGGTGTCCTTTTCTAACAACTGGAAGTAAGAAAGACGCTCTGACTTTCAGGGGAGCACACGGATGGGAGTGGGGAATAAACAGCACATCACGACCACCATGATGCAGGAGAGAGATGCATGTGAAGGCGAGAGATTTCACTTCATGCTATGAACACATATAAAACACAAACACACAAAAGTCGTTCATCACTGGCCATGCACAGCTGCACTCACCGTCTGGAGATGATGCTGTCACTTATTCAAAAATATAAATCCAGAATAGCTTACTGAAAAAAATCCCTATCAGAGGCTTGCAGCCCAGTCGCTGTTTTCCTTTCCCATCCTGTTCTCCGCTCGGATCTGAGAAGCAAATTGTTGAGCGGATATTGGAAGGAAAAGTTACATCTCGGCAAAATGCCAAATTTCTTTCTTTTTTATTTATTTTCTTTTTTCTGTCTCTCTCTTTTTTTTTTTTTTTTTTAACCAGCTTGTTTTTATTTTGGAATCAGCGTATATGGCTGCTGCCCTTTTGCCTCAGCTCGGAATGCTCAAGATGGAGGCTTGCGTGTACCTGTCATGCAACATGCGCAGTAGCGGCAGCGTGGAGCTGGAGAGCGTCTCTGCCATCAGCACCACGGACAGCCGCCCCCGCCTCCTGGCGTCACGGCTGCTGAAGGGAATTGCTGTCACACGCATGATGCCTCACTGTTTATGGTGGCTTCTCTGTGAGACCGTGTGAGACACGCAGACGTGATCGAGTGCACGGACTTTTTACTAGATCGTAAAACGTGGATGCTGCCCCGGTTCATTCATCAGATCTGAGCTCTCATCCAGCAGCAGTGGCGGTTCTAGACCAAATGTTCCAGGGGTCCGGGGAGGGGCGTGTTTTCATGGGGCCACAGAAAAGCATGAAGCAAAAAAAAAAAAAGAAAAAACGGGCAAGGTATTCAAATATATTAAAACAGCTGCATGAAGTGAAATTTTTTCAATAAGGTTTAATTAAAATTATATGTCTTCTAACTGAAAATATTTATTTTTGGCTCAAAACATGTTTATTTGGATTATAGATCAAATCAAAATAAAAGTCCCTTAGCATAGAAAAAAAAGCAACTCTAGAAATTGTAGCTATCTAAATATATATATATATATAAAGATCAAATAAGGCTATTATTTGGAATATTAGGTCAATATACATTTATCATTTAGGAATTTAATTTTTTTACTTTATGTTAAAATTATAGTGTTCTATAAAATCAGAATTAGAACTCAAGAAAACTGATAAATTCAGCTGTTAAAGTTAGAGTATTTTTTTATTTGTTTTTTTTTTTAAACAACAGATGAAAAACTGGGATCCTATCTCAATATCACTGAAGATCATGGGCGGTTCTAGACAGGGGCCAACGGGGGCCAGGGCCCCTGTAGATAATGTCCTGGCCCCTGTTATGGCCCCTGTACTGAAAACATAATACTCAAAGAATTTCTAAAGATGATCTGCCCTGCAACAAGCAAGGTTACTGAAAGGTCCTTTACATCTATTTCATTTTTTTTTTTTTACAAATTGTATTTTATTAACAATTTTTAAAAAATAAGGTGATGGCTTAAATGGTATTGAGATATGATCCCAGTTTTCATCTGCTAATTGGTTTTTTCAAAACAAATTAATAACATACTCAAATTTTTTACAGCTGAATTTAACAGTTTTTCTTAAACTCTAATTCAGATTTTATAGAAAACTGCAATTTCAACTTAAACTCCAAAATTCTGAATGCATATTCACCTAAAAAGACATTTAGAATTTTAATGAAACTTAATTGAATAGAAGTCTCACTTCATGCAGCTATCCTGTTTTTTATTTCATGCTCCTCTGTGCCCCTGTGAAAACACGCTGGCCCCCTCCTGGCCCCCCTAGTACATTTGGTCTAGAACCGCCACTGCTGAAGATATCACCTCATTGTTTTAAAATAATTAGTAAAAAAGTTTTTTTTTAAGAAAAAAATGAAATAGATCCAAAGGACCTATCAGAAACCATGTCTGCTCCAGTCCATATCATCATTAGAATTTTTCTTAGAGGCCAGGACATGATCTACAAGGGCACTTGGCCCCTGTCTAGAACTGCCCATGTCCGGCAGAGTGGAGAAAATCAGAAGATATTTGTAAATCATATAGGGAATTTAAAAGAAATATCTCTAAAATTGTCTGACCAAATATCAGATTTACGTTGTATATATGTAGTAAATATTCAAAACTAAAATCAGAAACTTCATTGTGTTTTAGGGAGTGTTTCCACATTTATAACTGTGAAGATTAAAAAAAGGAAAAGGTGACATGTTTAAACGTATCCACGTCTAAATTTAAAATATTGTTTCATTTCATCTCTCCTTCATGGTGTTGTACAGCTAAACATAATCAAATACAAACTCGCCTTTAGCAGTCACCCAAATGAAGATAAAGTCAACCTTTCTATAAGTTGTTTGTTTACCTAAAACAATAATTCTAGATTCTAAATTGAATAGATCACTTTCTAATCCCTCATTTGCGAGGTAAACTCTCAGTGTGGAACAACACCAAAAATGGCCTGGCAATGCAAACTTTGGAGGATCCATAAATGAAGCTGAATAATCTGTTAAAACAAAGCACTGTGTCTACACCTAAAAGCTTTCTCTCTTCCGTTCTTTTTCCTGAAAAGAGATCCCTCGGGACAAACTCTTTAAATAACACTTCATATATGTATTAAATAACCATGAGACGTAACAACAGATTCTGATAGAAATTGTAGCCTTACTCAGATCAGACCAGTTGCTTAGGGCTACAGAAGGCAGCTGCTTAGTTCTAATGATTCACAGTTAAAGAAGCATTTTATACAACTCCGGTATGCCACATCATTACATCATAGACATTTGCAGATGAGAACACATCGATGGCTCCTGCCTTATCAAAATATTACACTTTGTTCTTAGCTGAAGGACACCGCTCTCATTCCATTCCTTAATCTTTACCATGTACAGAATGAAGATGATAACTGTATATCCGGACAGAAGATCTGGGTAAAACATTGGCGCTGACACACAACAGGCAGGTAATGTTAGGGTATAATAAACTCACACATCATCAATTTTCCTAACTGTCTCTTAACAGGAAAATATTAGTTCGGTATCTTCTCTTCATATAAGAGTCGTAAAAAGAACATATGTGATTACTTCCATAGCAAACACTTGGAAAAAGACACTCATGTGACATGATGATTAAAGTGAAATATTTCCCTACATGTTAAATCTGTTGCTCCATACCACCCTGAACACATCACTATTATGAACTGGTAGAGAGGATACATCTCTGCGTTCTTAGTCTGTCCATTAAATGCATTTCCTGGTTAAAATGGAGAGGTATATTCTGTATACCATGGTGACTTTACATTAAAAATGAAAAAAATTATTACTTATCTTCCTTTTTGAAGCAAAAAGATATAAAAATCCCACATATTTGCTAAAACCTCTTATATTACTGATTTGTATATCCAGTAAGTAATTTTGGATATTGCTTATAAAGATTATTTAATGAGCAAAGCTAAATAGATTATGATTAATAGAACATCTTACTGTATTTGAATAAATCTCAGATGGAAAGGAGACAAGACAATGATGCGTATACAGTGAGCACACAGCAGGACTGCCCCACCCATAACTGTTCACCTAAAGTTCAAATATTTCCCATTTGTTATTCCCCTCAACCTCCTCCCATTTTTAAAACCATCCGTTTCATTTACAAGTTAATCAAATCCACACAATAAATAATTTATAACCCAGGCCATGTTGCTGTTTTTGCAGTAGAGATGCAATCAGTTCAGCACAGAGATTCTTTTGTGCTGCTCAAAAACCCCCCAAAGCATTTTATGGCTTTTAAACCTGGGTGTGATGCACAACAGGGTGCAGATCCAGGAATGTGTCAGACGGAATTGATGCAATCTGTAATATGATCTGGCATGCAAATCCCTCGTCTGCTACTACTTACTACTGGAGACTTACTGGTGTCATCAAAAAAAAAAAAAAAAAAAAAAAAAATCAAAGTGATGAGCGGTTTAGGATTGTGTCTGTTTTCATTTTAGAAGAGAATGAGTCTTCACTTTATTTTTGAAGTGAAGGTTTAATGATAGTAAAATTAAAATTTACAACAAAATCCAACAAATACCTCATCATAAAATTATTGTTGCCTCTGTTCAGTACTGCATAATAATCTTGATTATTGAAGTGCTATATGTTATTCTGAAGTATTATTATGTTATGTCATTATGTTTCTTTCTCTGTTTATCTCCCCATCTTCCTGAGTTTTGGGTCCTCTAAAATGATTTAATCTCTTCAATTTAGCTGATTCATTTTCTAAAGGATTTGGGTCCTGGGATTTAGATGAAGAATTTCCAATCATATATTTTGGAAATTCAGAGAACCTACTCCATGTGATGCACTCTCTTAGTTTCCCTTTAGCACATTTTATTTCAAACCTACCCAGAATGTTAGTATTTAAAATACTCTTTGTCATGTATGCCTTCAGTTCCCATCCTCAAAGTCTGTTGTCCTTTGACTTTTAGATGTGCTTCTGCTTGAACCTACCTCTTAGGAATCTGACTGCATTCTGATGAGGTAATTCAGTCATCTGATTCATTTGTGTTAAACCAGGAGCATATCTAAAAGTCCCATAATGCCAGATCTTGAGCACCTAAATTAAAGATCTTTATTTCAAAGAAATATAACTTCATGGTCTTTACTGTAGAAGTTTAACAGTAAAGTACATAATAGAAGATTGTCCTGAAACACAGCCCTTGGTGAAATCTTTTACAACATTCAGCCCAGTGAATTCTGGGCTACTTTATTGGCCACCCAAAAGAGCTGGGAAGCCGGAGATGAGGGACATTTGAGAATTGTGAATCATCAGCTGGTAATCAAATAAGTATCATGATTTTACAACAAAGGAACACAAGTCCTGTTATATGCATCGTAAATATTGTAATGTTTTCCCTATAAAAGGCTTACAGTCTAATTTTCCCTTGTCCTGTTGGTCTTGTATACTGTAATCCCAACCAAATTCGTATCATACATGGTATGTATACATGTATATGTCATTTAAAAATGTATCTCAGACAAAGCTATTTGTTCTTCTATTTTACAAGTATAGATGCACCTGTTTTGGACATACAAAATAAGCTTATAAAAGTTTAAATTAAGTGCTGATATATAGACATTTTATTGTGATCAAACTTATTAAGGCACAACTTATGGTACTGCAAAAACAACAACAACAACAACAAACAGAACTCAATTTTTTGTTCAGTATTACATACAGAGGTTAGAACTTGATTGAATCAAATGTGCAGGTTCATTATTATGCTGAAAGTCTGGCAGTGCAATACATTTAAACATTTAAATCATTAAATGAACAGATTAATTTAATGGAAGCTGGTCTTCCTCATCAGCTAATCTTATAAGGACAACAATAACCAAAACTTTGGAGGCAGTGGTCCAAAAAAATATATATAAATAAATAAATAAATAAATAAATAAATAAATGAATAAATAAATAAATAAATAAATAAATAAATAAATAAATAAATAAATAAATAAATAATTAAATAAATAAATAAATGTTCTAATCGGTAGGATATTGTTGAGGACAGAAAATAAAGATTGCATAGACCCAAAAATCTAGCTTGTGCAAGCAAGCAATAACTTGTTTTCAACATCTTTATTCTAGAGTATTAATAGGTACCACTCATCTATTCTCTGGATTAAGTTTGAATTTGTTCACCATCTTAAGTTTGTTGTACATATTAACTATAGAACATTAACGTACATATGAAGAGAACCACTAGCTTAGGTTTACAGTGGTTGAATGGACGACAAAATACATTGTTATGATTCTGCGCTTTTTGGTTCTGTTTAAGTTTTCTTTTTAAGTTTTCATTTACACTTTGATTCATGATTTTCTTCTTTTTTTTTAGTCTTTTATTTTTATTTCCATTTTGTGTTGTTTTCTGGTTGTATTTGAGTTCTTATGTATTTCTTGTTAACCCTCTGTTGCCCCCTTGTGTCAGTCTCCTTCCCCTAGCTCCCTTCTAGATTCTTCTGTCCACACCTGCTCCCAATCAGTCGATTACCCCAGTCTGTGTTGTGTTTGGTACAGTATATATACTCCTCCTCTTCAGTTACTGTTTGCTGGTTCCTTGTCATCTTCTTGCTCCTACTGTGTTTTCCCTGATTTCTCCTGGATTGTGGTTTTCTGTATTTTGTTTGTGGACCTTTACTTCGGTTGCCACATTTTGCTTATTAAATGTCCAAGAAACCACCTCAGCTTCCGTCTCTGCATTTGGGTCCTCTAAAAACTTCCACACAACCTGATATGGATAAAAAGGATGGCTCAAAGTAATAGTTTATCTTTTCTGAATGTGATTTAGGGGATTTTATCTATCAATCCATTTTCTGTCACACTTACACATACAAAGCGGGGTCGCGAGGGGTGCTGGTGCCTATCTCCAGTTGTCTATGGGTGAGTGGCGGGGTACACCCTGAACAGGTCTCCAGTCCATCGCAGGGCAACACAGAGACAAACAACCATTCACACACACTCACACCTATGGACAATTTTAGAGAAACCAATTAACCTAACATGTCATGTTTTTGGACAGTAGGAGTTTAGGGGATTCCACAAAACTGATATAAAAGTATCAAAAAACTTAAATTGTGCTGAATCAGTGAAACTTATTTTGCATTAATGTGTTAAATCAATATTTATCTTTATATTCATAGGTCAGGCATAAACAGTTGGTCATGTCTGATGATTCATATATTCTTTTATATAACATTGATAGGAGAACTTTGGGGATTGTAAGGGAGAAGAATGTGTGATGGGATGGAGGTAAGGCAGGAGGAGTCAGTGGCAAGTGTCTGGAAAAACTGTAGTCCAGTCATTCATGTTAATTTCTATTTGACATGTATCACTCCAAAAAATGAACATGGATGGCTAAGAACTCTTTCAGTAGGATCTAAATTACATGCAATTCCATTGAGAATAATTCTTGATGTTCTAATGTTTAATAATTCGGAATTGATTAAAATTCCTCCCTAAGAAATATAATTCTTAAAGTGTCACACAATATGATGCCACCATACTTCTGAAGAAGCCAGAAGATTATCTGAACAAGATTTCTGCTATTAATTAAACTTATTAAATGTAGCCAAAAGCTTAATTTATTTTTAATGACTTTCTGGTCTGTCTCCTACTGATTTATTGGTATTTAAAAAAACTCAAATAATAAAGTGATCTACAAGGGAAAAAAAGAAAAAAAAATTCACAGTGCAATGTACACCGATTAAAGGTTTAACTTTACATTAGAGATGCAGGTGTTTTATTGTATAGAATTCGGAGGTTCAATATATATATATATATATATATATATATAATATATATATATATA
>NW_015150802.1:559405-607157 GCF_000732505.1 Cyprinodon variegatus
TATATATATATATATATATATATATATATATAATTAAAAAGTTTAAGAAAGATAAAACTAAAAACAGAAACTCAAGCCTTCCAGAGCTTCTCAGAGATTCACCAACGAGAACATCAGAAAAAGCACACAAAAAGATGTGCAACAAATACAGATATTTAACCAGTCATTTAAATCTTGAACAACTTTGAGATGAGAACAATTAAAAATGTGGAAAATAATGTAACCGATTTGTATAATCGGGTCATGTTCTGAGTTTATAAGATAATACATCAATATAATTTATATGACAAATGCTTTAAAAGAAATTTTGTCAAGAAAACACTTTAATATGTTCTTTTTAAAAGACAAATGTACCTTTTCCACCAGATTTAGAGGAGGAAGATATTTGATCCTAAGGCTGGTGCTCATCTGTAGCCCTAAGGGGCACCACCAGGGGGCTCTGGCTTCAAAGCCAAGTGCACCTTGGGGCAATTGATTACAATATGGGCATGTTTTCTATCTTTCACGCACAAGCAAGGGAACTCATCAGAGTTTTACTAACATAATAAAAAGACAGCATACTTACAGTTAAACCTGGAATAATAATAAAAAACACTTTTATCTACCCCTTTTTAATGAAACAAGCTTCTTAGACGTCAATCTGCAGACAAGGAATTTGTTGGAATAAAACAACTATCTAAATTAAGTAAACATACTATATACATATTCCCACTCAGATTGTAATGTTTTTTAATGCTTTTGATGAACAGTCATCATTATTTTGCTGTCCTTCAATCAAAACATACATTTCATTTAATATTTCTCAATGTTGTTAGAAATGATTGAAAGAACATATTTGCAGATTTGGCAGAAGAAATGCCCAGAGAAATGAATGTTCATCAGTGAGCTGATAACTGATTTCTCTATTGCATACACTCAGAGACCCATCCCACCAGTCAGCATGTCTCTGTGTCTCTGAGACCCAAATGGTTTACCTTGTTCCTAATTCCCTCTGTTTATTGTATTTATTTGTATCAAAGCCTCCACATTTTGCAAGACCACCGTGGAAGTGGTGATCAAACATGGAAAAAGAGACAAAATACTCAGCTTTTACAGACCAAGCCTCATGGGGTGAAGGAGTGTGTGTGCATACGTGTGTGTGCAAAAGAGAGGGATTCCACAATGTGAAGTGCTGACATCTGCTGCAGGCTCTTGCAGGGATGGAATGTGATACTCTCCTTTACACAAAGGGCCTCGGCCCTTGGAGCAAGCAGATGAATACCCCCACCACCTCCAATCCCCCATCCCTCCACAAGGGCAACACAATTATGAAATGACTGCAGCAATGTGCCATACCTATTTTCTTCAAGCAGTTTACTTTGATTAGAAAAACAAAAACTCCTCCAAACCTTCATGCCACAGATAGGACTGCTCTGTGCTTTCTTTGAGGTGGTAGTTTCTGAGCCATGCGAGACTGGGGGTAAATTGCTGCAGCATTGCATCATGCGTCAAACTCAATTGGTTCAATATGTCTCCAGAACTCCTTTGATTGTTGTGTCTGTGCCGCAGCAGATTTGACCTACAGCGTGGGGATACACTGGTGGATTTAGCCAACAATGGGGTAGGAGGAACCACATGAAACATAGTTGATGAGGTACTGCGCTGTGCTGGAAAGAAAAGGAAATTAGGAACAGGAGGGAGTATTGTTCCAAGCAGCGTTTCTGCTTTGATAAAACAAATTGAGAAGTCCTTTAACATTTCCTTCCACCGAAACATTGAGGATAAGTGAAATTAGCCTTCAAGTGGATGTTTTTTTCCTCTTAAATCCTCTGTGGTGGGAGGTTAAAGTAACATGTTAAGGTTAGAAACAATAGTTAAAAAATAAAGTTGTTTTTTTGACAACTTTGCCTAAAAAAGTCATTGGTCTGTTATTTCATTGAAGGACTCAATGTTCCAGATTTGTTAAACCATGACACAATGGGTCAACTAATTGAAACACTAGTAGGAAATGTGTCAGTTAAACACCATAAATTGTCTGTGTTTACGTTATTTTAAAGAACCATTTGTTTATTTCGATCAAAAAGGTGTTTCAACCCTTTAAAGCCTTGACCATCAAATAATTGACAGTTTATTAGAGTTGTCATTGAACTTTCTGATAGATGACATCAAAAAAGAAAGTTGGTATAAGTTATATTAGATCATTTATTTGCATCAAATTTGATACATAAGACATTTCTCGATAATCTTTTAAACATTTTCTGTTCTCTACAAGCAACTTATTGTGCAAGTCAGGGTTTTGAAGAATAAAAATATAACACTGATGATGTAGAGGTCTCAAAAACCTATGTATCAAATATGATACAAATTGCTTTAAAGAGTTAAGAAAGATAAGAAAAATGTATACTATAATATTTTACTGCTGTAACACCACATTTTGCCACTTATTGGGCAATAGAGAGATTTTCTATTCTTTTTCTATTCTAAAAAACAAAAAAAGTAAAGCAATTAGAAGAGAGATTCAGTCTTATTACAATATGGCTCTGCCCTGTTTAAATCCTGGAACTTCAAAATGATGATAGTTAGTCTCTGGATGACAGAGTGGCAATGCAAAGAACCTCATAAAACCACACAGCAGCGTAATAGTTAACATCCAGGGGAGTTTCCTTGACTGGAAAGTTGTGCTTTATGCGCAGCACCTGTTGTGCCGTCAGTTGCCACTCGCCAAAAACCCAACCCCGTCCGCGCAGCGATATTTTATCTCAGTCTACGAGTTATGACTCTTGACTCCGCCAGACAACAGATCTCGTCTCAGTGGTGCGGATACTTTTCTCCTGTTGGACTGTATCAGGTTGCTGGACTTCCTCACAGGCTGTCTGTGTGAGCGCTTTGGGTCTAATGCGCAAAGATCTGCTGGGATTTCTATGAGGGGGAGTAGAAGGCACCCTGAGCGCGCATTTGCACTGAAATGCATCTGTGTATTTTTGATCATCCAGTACCTTAGAAGAAATGCTTGCATAAAGGCGATTTTCCGGGATTCAATTGCTTAAATTCTCTTCAGCACAAATATTCTACGTTCACCAGAGCCAACAGGTGCGCACTCGCGCTGCACAACAAGTTTTGAAGCCTTGGAGAGGTTTCCTTTTTCCTTATCCTTATTTTTGTTTTTAGATATGAAGAATAACATATGATAAAGACTATGTGGATTTTAGTCATCGCTTATTTTCTCCAAATGTGTCCAAAACAGCATTTGTTTCCCGTTAATGACGCATGTTTGTGGTGATCCAGACCAGAGTCCAGCTTTGTGATCGCCAACTTCCACTCATCCAAATGATCCTTTCATTATTAATCCTTCTTGCATCGCTTCTCCAACAATATGGCACCGAAGCAGAGTCCAGTGATATCAGCAAGTTTCAACTTTCAAATATAAAGGAGCCAAACGGTACGTTTTTATTTTTTTTGAAGTTATTAAAAAGTTTAAAGCAGTTAGGGTTCATTTTTTTTCTTGGCTCAAAGCCACGCTAAAAAATACTCATTAGAAATTGTGTCAAAGGTTGCATTTGAGTTGGTTCAAACAACATTGCCCATGATGGGAAGTTGCAAATTACCTTTCACCTTTAAGTTTACCCGTGTATGTATACTTAAGAGGGGAAACCCTCCTGAAATTCCTTGTCCCTGGGGATAAGTTTTCCAAAGGAGGGTAAAAAAGGACTCCATTCATCCAAAAGAAATCGCCCCAGGCCATGTAATTTACTTACCTCACTGAACTGACATTGGATCAAGTGTATTAATTCAGAAATTATGTTTTGTAGGGTTTCATGTTCAGCTCAAGTTAAGGGAAGGTTTTCTTCTGACTGAATTAGTTTATATTTTGTTTAGAAGGAAATTTGACAACCTAGTTCTTTGTTCTTGAAGAGCTGGGAGAGTGCAGCAATGGATGCAGAGAGCAATGTCTTTTAGAGCTCAGTCAAACAACTTCTTAAGCTCTAATAGTGTTTTTCATGACTGACAGTAATGATATTTAATTAGAAAAAATATCCTACAACTTTCTTAACTGTAGTGTGCATTCTGAAAAGAAAGTCTCAATCATGCCATGCTGCTGGGAAAGAAAAAAACTTTTAAAAGAGTGGATAAGTCATAACATTTGTGGGCTTTTAGTTAATACAGCAAACAATTAACAAGTTTTGTAAAAAAAAAAAAAAAAAAAAATCAGTTTTTACTAAGATCTTCAATCATTAACAGAACCCTACAAGGTTGAAGTTAGTGATTTAGTCAGGTGCCAAATTTTGGGATAAGCCACTTCAATTCCATTACCCACCTTGCTCAGTATTCAAGTATGGTGTATTGTCAGGAGTTTATCTTCTTTTGATTGCTGCATGGTTCTATGTTGTAAAGTCTTGTGCTTCAAAACTTTTAAAAACTTTTTCTGCAAAGTGTGAAAGGTGAAATTAACTTTCACTATAGATCTAATTTGTGAAATAAAGTCTAATATAAGAGCTTTTCATGCTACAATGTGTAGTATGGGGGGGGGGGGGAACATGTCCTTATTCTAAGATCTTGTAGATGTGTCAAATTCCATTTATTAGCCAGGAGGTTTCACAGGCTGTATGTAACTGACGCGCAACACTGACTTCACTACAGTAACAGTCAAGGCTGAGAAATCACAGTCCCTCAATGGGAGTTTCAGGTTTAATCAGGATAAGTGAGGAGGGAAAAACAACAAGGATGAAAGAGGGATGGAAGAAGTATAAGACTGGTTTCACTTTGGTTGAGAAGTTGGTAAGGCCATCTGTGACCTTTTAACTGGAGTGTCTGAATGCTCACTGTGCTGCCTCACTTGATTTCTGATGCAATGAGACACAATGTGATATTGATCTGATTGTGGGGAGAGAGCCAAACCTGTCTGGCATGTTTAAAAGTACTTGCCTTGAGAGTTATGGACCCCAGTTGTATCAAACTCTGCAACTGGCTGTTGATGACTGTAAGACATCAGATGGGAACACCAGCTGAGAGCAATGCTGTAAAGAGAACCAGTCAGACTAAATAATGCAAGAAAGAAATGGGTATTAATGCTGCTGTATAAAATGAACATGTTGCTTATTTATTGTATTTTAATCATACTAGAGATGCAAATGAAATAGTGCAAGTGATATTCTACTTGCACTATTAGAGGGCTGCTCAGTGGGTGCAGTGGGTAGCACTACTGCCTTGCAGCAAGAAGGTTCTGGGTTTGAATTCCAGCCCATGGTCTTTCTGCATGGAGTTTGCATGTTCTCCCTGAGCATGCATGGGTTCCCTCTGGGTACTCCGGCTTCCTCCCAGAGTCCCAAAACATTAGTGTTATTTTAATTGGCTTCTCTAAACCGGAGGTCTTCAACCGGGAGTCTGGAACCCCCAGGGGGTATGCGGAGGTACTGCACAAGGCTTGCAAAAGTTTTGGTTGATTAGACTTTTTTTATAGTCCCCCATGCAATTTTTTCCACTAATTGAAATGTCTTTAAATACACATTATTATGAATTTTACACTCTGTAGTTAACAGATGAATGGAGGTAGAAGATGTCTTTCAGTCATCAATGCACACATTCAGTGACACACAGGAGCTCTTTCAAGCTGGGCACCGTTTTGTTCTCAACACCTGTCCCATCAACCAGGAATCAGAATCAAAAATACTTTAATAATCCATGAGCCAAATTATTTTCGTTACATGACTCCATCTGTAATAGAATGATTAAGGACCAGTTCCATATAACACAATTTCATACAATATATATAATTAGGGGGTCCCCGCTCCATCTCGCCATCATCCTTGGCCTAGAAAACGTTGAAGACCACTGCTCTAAACTCTCTTTAAGTGTGAGTGTGTGATCGAATGGTTGTTTGTCCTGTTTGTCTCTGTGTTGGCTTTTCCCCCTGAAGACAGCTGGCGATAGACACCAGCACCCCTTGTGACCCCCGCTTGGGATAAGCGTGAAAGAAAATGGATGGATATTCTACTGCTACCTATAGTAAATGCCTAATATCTAAACGATAAAATGAGTGATGCAGTATATCATTTAGAAGAGCAACATTAATGCATAAAGTTTGCAAACAGAAGTCCACCAGCCAGACCAATCCGACAGCATCTTTTTCACATCTTCATCGTAACTTTTTTGTAATTAATATATTTTATTGGATTAATAAATTGGATAAGGCTTCTACAACCACTGTCATGTCATTAAAAATAAAGAAAATTAGGCTAAAATTAATCTACTTTATTCGATTTACATTTGAAGATCCAGAAGTAAACCTGAATTCTAATGCTCTCTATACTTTTGTTATGGCATCTAGTTTTTCTTTCTACTATAACATGCTTCAGCATTGTTGGGTCTTGTGCTGTTTTTTAAACTTCCATTATAAACAAAACAATTATTTATACCCTTATCTCACAGTTAATATCATTTCATTCACAAAATTAATTGTGTTAAACTGCAACTTCTATGTTTTAGTCAAACACATACAAGGACCATTTTCTGAATAGGAAGGAAATAATGCATACATTTTCAGAATTTTTACAAAACTACAAACATGTTTGCATCACCCTCTGTTTCTCAGAAGCTCTTAAATAAAGTTCAATGTTACCAGTTCAATGCCACAGTCACATAATTAGAGTGCACCAAGAGAAGAAATCTCCCTTAAAGGTTAAGCCATACCAGGAACACATCAAACATTTGGAAGATGAGAATTTTTGTTTGTCTTTATCTGAGTTTAGATGATGTTGTAGATGAGTTTAAGACAATAAATACAAGCCATTGGATACAATTTAAAGTAGAAACAATTCAAAGGTATAAGACTTGAGTTTGATTCCTGGTCTGAAACTAGATTCTAATTACAGTTTATATCTTCTAAAAAAATATCATAATAAAGGTACATAACTTTCTTATATTGTACATAATTCACAAGTTTAAATGGGCATAGTCTTGTTCTATGACTTGACATTTATATGCCAGTAGTTCAGTCTGGTTTCATGCAGTGTTTGAAAAAAATACATATTTTTGGCATGTTATTGATGTTAGTGTTTTACTCTTTATTTGTGCTCAACTTGTTAGTAAATTAAGTCCCTCAGTATATTTACCATATAAAAAGATCATACTGATTAATAGCATTACTTTCCTTAATGATGGGACTGTTCTGCTCTTAGGTCTGATAATGGTCTTGTCCATAGACATGTATATAAATAAGCCCTGCATGGACCACTATCGCCTGGAACTGGCGAGACTTGTTGCCCCTACCTTGTACAGGTCCAGTGCTCTAAGATGGCATCTTTGCAGAACAACACTGTCATCTTTTTTTTCTGTTATAGTTTTGTTTCTGTATTTTGCAAAATATACACAAGATATCAAATAATAGTCTCCTTAATCATTTCTTCAGTCTGGTAATTCTTACGTCCCTGGTCATTTCTTTGAGTAAACATTTTCCTTATTGTCATTTTGTATACACAGTGTATACAAAACGAAATTTTGTTTTGTACAGCTTTCATGACATTTCCATTTCTTAAAGTGCAGCAGTGATCAAATGTAAACAGTGTGGGAGAAAAAACATTATGGAAAAATGCATTGATATGGACGCTTAAATCATTAAATGTATATGGTGTATTTATGCAGTGTTTTGGTTTGGTGTTGTCAGTGTGAGGCAGAGTCTTTGACATGTTTTAGAGTATTCCCAACAGTTCAGCTATCAGATGGCAGTGGAGAAGCAGCTGTTTTGGAATCTGCTGGACCTGCATCGAATGCTGCGAAGCCTCTTCCCAAAGGGCAGCAGGGAGAACAGTCCATGGTGGGGGTTTAAGGGGTCATTGATAATGTTACACACTGCACAGGGATGAAATGTCTTTTATGGAGGGAGGAGCCCCCATGATCTTCTCTGCTGTCCTCACCACTATTCTCACCTTTTTCCAGTCTGAGGTGCTGTAGCCCCCACACCACACAGTGGGACAGCTGGTCAGAATGCTCTCTTTGGTGCTTCTGTGACCAGTGAGGTGGTGTTTACAGTCCAGGTGAGGTTGTCTATGAAGTGAATTCCCAGGAATTTGGTGATGTTGACCACCTCTACAGCTGAGCTGTTGATGACCAGTGGAGCATGGTTAGGCCGCTTCTTCCTTAAGTCAACGATGATCTCCTCCTTCTTCTCCACATTCAGGATCAGGCTGATATCTCTGCACCAGACCAACAGCTATTCCTCCTCCCCTCTGTAGTACTGGTCATTGTCATCTCATCTCTGATGAGGCCCACCACCGTAGAGTCGTCTGCAAATTTCATGTTGTGATTGGTGGTGAACTTGGTTATGCAGTCATGTGTCATCAGGAAAAACAGCAGGGGGCTCGACGAAGAGCAGAGGGGTCTTCAGTGGAGCAGTTTTGTCGGTAGGTGAACTGGGACGGGTCCAATGTTGGGGGGAGACTGGAGACGATGTGTTCTTTAACCAGTTTTTGGAAGCACTTCTTCATGATAGGAGCCAGTGCGACAGGCCTGTAGTCATTGAGCGAGGTGACCTGAGGCTTCTTTGGGACCGGGATGATGGTGGCAGACTTAAAGCATGATGGCACTATGGATTGGTCCAACAAGGTGTTAAAAATGTCTGTGAGTACACTAACTAACCTGTACACTCCTTGTACATCCGCCGAGGTACGTTATCGAGGCCTGAGGCCTTTTTTGACTCTCCTCAGTTTTCCTCACTTCAGCTAGGTCAAGGTTGATTGCCGCCTCCCCCTAGTGTGGAACAGCTTTCACTGCTGGCGTGCTGTACACCGAGGACGTTCTATTTTAAACCTGACAATACCAATTTGAGATTCTTTCTTATAGCCCCTAGATTCACCTGACAGTCCTTCCAGTAAGAAAAACCACCTGAGCTGTTAAAGGATCTGCCTCATCTCACAGAGCATCACCCACCAAGCCCTGCACGCTTTTTAGAACATTTGGGCAGAGGGGGATTGCATCAGGAGCTAAGGGATTATATTCCACATACATACTATTAACCTTCAGTAAATTAGGCAGTCATGGATCAATGTTTCCCCACAGGGAATTATATGTATTTACATGTTGGCCTAGGGACTATACTGCTGGCAACTCATGGTGCTGTTCCTATTTCTTGTAACTAGAGATGCTGTTCAATGGAAGGTACTTTCCCGTTCTTTGATTTATCTGGATTGCTGTCATACCATTTTCTGTTTCCCTAATTTAAAAAAAATCGATAAAGGCAAGCAAAAACAAAGGCAACTAGAGCCCAAAAATAACCTTAAAATTAAAAAGGAGATGCAAAACAATACAACAAAAAATATTGTATCATGTGGTGATACAATATTTCTTCTACTCTCGACTCTGTACCCACCTGAAATTAGCCATGACACGCTCACATTGGCGCCTCTGCTGTAAGAGGATGCTGCTTGCATCAAAATGATCATTGTGTCTACGATGGATAGCCGGTCCTAAATCTTTGGGGTGAAAGATTGATGGCCTTTGCAGCCTCAGCCAGTGGACAGGACTAGCAATATATGAAATTGACTGCTGTATGCTGTAGGTTATAAAGAAAATCGATCACTTGCATTTTCTTTGAAGGCATAAGTAGCAAAAAACTTTCAAGCTGGGACATTTAAGTATGTCTGCTGACTTCCTGATATCAAAACTTTTTGTTTTATCAGATTGTAGAAATTTTACAAAAATGTTTCTATTAAGGAAAGTTGCCTCTTGAGCAATTACAACCATGTGTTGGGACTTAATTGAAAAGCTTACTTATTTTGAAGTTTTCTTAAAATTTGGTAAGGATTGGTTTGCTACTAGAACCATCTGCAGGTACATCACCCAATATGAAAACAACATTTTTGTCCCTTCAATGAAGCTTAAAGCTTTAAGACACAATATTTTCAATTTTTTAAGTTAGACTGTGACTGTTGACCAGTGGCTGTCAGTAGACTGACAGGAAAGTGGGTATGAGAAAGGGGGCGAGAAATGCAGCAAAGTTACCACAGGTCGGATTGGAACACGGGATTTTTGATCATTTAAAGAAAGTATAATATAAGTGGCCAGGTTTTAAAAATAGGATTACATTTGTTCAGTGATGGGAGTAACAGCGTTTGAAAGTAACGGCATTACTAACGCTGTTACCTTTTTTGGTAACAAGTAATTTAATTACTTTGACTGTAACTATAATGCAGTTACCATAACCAACACCCCGTTACTGCACGTTACTCAGGTCGCACAATTAATCTTTTTTTCATGATAGGACTCGTGCACGCCTTGTCATGAGAGAGGGGAGGATGAGATTGGTGATGTATGGGGAGATTACGTCTGTCAATTGGGTAGGTGGGTGTTTCCGCTGGCGGGTATTAACGTACAGCACACACAGAGAAATGGAGAGTGAGGAGGACTCCAGCAGCAAAACAGCGTTTTCCAGATGGAAATATCGGTGTTACGTCGAGCTGCGTTTCCCAACCGCGCAAGCGACAGGAAACGAGCTTGCTCGCTAAAGGTGCGTAACAGCCGCTCTGTGCTCGCGCCACAGGGGAACTACAGAGAGCGTGAATGATCAAATGTTAGCTTATATGGAGAAAGGGATGGATGGATGGATGGATGGATGGATAAATGATAGATAGATGGATGGATGTATGGATGTTGCAGTGTCTATAACAACCCAAACACACAGGATTTCAAAATTAGAACTTCACACTCATGAGTAGAGATGATGCAGCCTGGGGAGTGGCGGCCTAGTGGTTAGGCAATAGGGCTTTGGATCCTGAGGTTTGAGTTCGATCACACAGACTGTGAGTTCGCTCACACAGACTGCCACTCTGGGTCCCTGAGCCAGCCACTGCTCCCCAAGGGGATGGGTTAAATGCAGAGAATTAATTTTGTTGCTCTGTACTTGGGACAGTAACCTGACTCCGCCAGATGGATTTGCTCCGCATATCCATCTGAAAAGCTTCCGTTGAAGTAATTTTGGGAAGGGGCGAAAATACTGGTTAGCTGATTGGCCTATAATGGTGATAGACGGGCCAAATAAACCAATCAGATCAATGAAGCATATGACGTACTAACAGAGCGACGACGAAAACACAACCACAAGCCAGGCTACTCTTGCCGAAACCAGTCGGGAGAAGAGCAAAAACATCTTTTCCTCTGAGAAAAGCCTCCAGAGCAGTGTTTTGCTCTTCTTTCAGTGATGAAATACTCCGTAATTCCGATTAAATTTGCTCGATAGCCATGCTAACGCTAGTTTGATCGGCTGAAGCCGCCATGTTCTTTAGACTGAACTGTCACGCTTCTCGTTGCGTCACACCTCAACCCACCTCAAAGCCAAAGCTGATTGGATGTTCGTTTGGTGAACAGCTCCAAATTTTCTTTAACGGAGAGTCTCCAGACTGATCTGCGAGTGAAACCTTGAAAGCTTGCAAGATCAGGATGGTCTCATGAGGCTATTGTGACAGTGGAACGACAATAAAATTGAATTCTATTCTGATGATAATTACACTGCATCAGATACCATTCCCCCCATTTTAAGAAGAGGGGAACGCTGTCTGATGGGGTTTAGAAGCCCCTCAGATAGCGTACCCCCATGTTAGACAGGGGGAGAATTTGCAAAAGTAATGCAATAGTTACTTTTAGTAGTAACTAGATACTTTTATTGTGGAGTAACTCAGTTACTTTTTAGGACAAGTAACTAGTAATTATAACTAATTACTTTTTCAAAGTAACGCACAACACTGCATTTGTTTTTATTACAAATACATCAAACGTACTAAATGCAGGTACCACACTTTGCAATAAGACCTGACAAACTGGAGTTCTCCTAGATGAGAAACTATGTATCTTTTAGGGGGGTTCTATTTTCCACAAAAAAACAAAAACAAACAAAAAAAAACATACAGTTTGAAATAAAATGGAAATATATGGTTGTGGGAATAAACAAAACAAACAATTTACTTTGTTATATATTTTCGAGAGGAAATTTACTATAAAAGCCTCCGGGCTTAATCTTTGTCATCAGCACCTCAACCTCCTTTTTGATGTTGTTCATACCTTTGCCATAAACTCTCATCAGGCTGTTAAAAACTTTGGCATTAACCCGTCCAGCCCCAGGGAAGACATGTCAAGGGGGTCTTTTTCACATCTCCCTATTAATTTTGGGTGTCATGGACTGAAAAAAATACCCCCGCTGTACTGAGTAAAATACTTGCTTCCCATCTTTACAAATAGAGTTTTTTATAAATCAAGACTTCATGCTGATGTCACCTTTATTAGCATCTGGCTTGTTTAAGCTTGTGCTCTTGAGCATTGATAGCTTTCCCTAATGTTATAGAGTTCACCATGCGCTCTAACATTACTGTAGGCTATGATTTCCTGGCATGGACGCCACTTGTCAAGACTGCACATCAAGCAGAGAATGTATCTCAGTTTCCCAATCAGACAGGTCATCTCAAAGGGCACCTCTTCATATCACCTCTCAGAGTTAAGTGGTTTCTCTTGTGTTTATAGTGGATAGTAGTGTTTTCATCCCTGCAGTGACCAGTCATCAGCACAGGCCAAGATCTCATCAGGAAAAACCTTGCAGGAGATATTTGTAGAAGATAAGGATTACCTGTTCTATGCCAACATATTACACCCTGAACCTTTTGAGGAATGTAAGCACCGCTTTTGGAAACTTCTGTTCCTCTAAAGATTATAGGATTGGTGGGGGAGGGGCGGGGGGTCTATAGAGAACATATCCACTGCCCCATTTTTGCACACTTTGAGAACTGATGTGGATTTTGTATTGTATATATTTTTTCTGTTGGAGTAAAAAAAACACGAATGATTCTGAATTGTTGTTTTGGACTCATAATGGCAGATTTATAAAATGTACAACAACCGCCCATTAATGGATTCAAACGTTTTACTTGCCAAAAAAAACAAAGTCTGAGGAATGAATTTGAACACATGTAAAGTTGTCTTTTTATTCTAGGAAACACTTTGAATACCAACAACCATACTGTTTTCCATTTGCTGGCAAAATATCCCTGACCCAATGATGCATGGACTCAAGGTGTGATGCTAGGGCCTTCGTGGTTCAGACTCCTTCCTTAGCTCATTGCCCAGATGTTGGTTAGGAAGGAGACCTTTGGGATTTGGAGCCCAAAGTAACTGATTAAACTACTCATATAAACCTTTTTTGAACATTTGGATTTGTGATTTGTGTATCCTGCAGAAAGGTGGGATATTGTACATCATCCACTGTACAATAACACAATTACATATGTTAAACTATGAGGAGAAGATCAATGATTTGCAGCAGAAAACATTTTCCCACACTGTATCCTTTTCTGTTTCCCAGGTAACAAGGTACCTGCTATAGGCCATCAATGTAATATTAAAGGAGACATGATTTATTAGAGCAGGTTACCTCCTTTGTCTTCTCTGTAGTCCAGCTCTGATGCTTATATCTCTAGTTTAGAGACCCTTAGCAGTGAATGGAGGTCTCGTTAGTCTGACCCATAAGTAGCTATACAGCTTGATACAAACAAACAAAAGGATGTTTATTTTGACAAGAAATACCACTGACATTTAGTGGTTCAACATTTGAGCTACAGTAATTCATCTGTTTAACTGGAACCCACAGGGAAGCCTTCCCTCCCCTTTTCCATTACTGAGCCTTCTATGGGTGGATAATCCTGTTCTTTGACCACTTTTTGTAGTGCTGCACATGTGGCGATGCACTGGTGTTGTCTTTAAGAGGCTGAAGTTTAATTTAGACTTGCACTTATCTATTCATTTTATTTACACTCTGAAATGTATGCATAGAAAATCAAGAATATATTTTCCTTACTAGCTAACTGTTACAAAATTTGCCCTGCCCAGAGCAAAAAAATAGTGATTTGTACAGACCCAAGTCTCTTCTGCCAGCTTCTACAATGATAGCCATCTGGCATTACTCAGATTTCTTGCTTTACTTAAGTTTTTTAATTCGAAATCATGGCATGGCCCTAAAATTTGTGAAAAAAAATAAACAAACTTCTTTTCTTTTTATGTCCATTCATTATTCAACACAGATTAGATACCCCCTTTTACATCTCTTGATGTAAAAGCTTTTAATAGTCTCCACTTAATACTTGAATGAAAAATACTGCGCTGTGCAATTTATCATTGTGTTGGGCAGTTTTATAGAAGTAAGGATGCTTAACTGATTTAAAGCCATCCAAGAACATTTATAGTTTAAATTTATGGTTTGAAGTCAGTGGAAGGAAAAAAGGTCAATAAGAAGACCACTAAATGGTTGTTGGATATAAACAACATATACAGACAGGTCCAACACAGGTCTTTTTTCCTAAAGAAAATAATATATCTCATAGTTTAGAATATATATTCAAGTCAAAGGGAAAATCTTTTTAGTAAATCTTTATACTACAACCAGTAGTAGTGGACACCTCTAAATGTAGGCAGTGGTGTGTTTATTTCCTCATAAAACTTCTTTGGGAGACAATTCGTAAACATATCTCTGTTTTCTCTGTCGGCTTTATTTGAACATGAATTGCTGTTTTTGGCAAGGAAGCATCTCGCTGTATCCCGACTGTTTAACATCTCAGGCTTTCCAAACTTCAGCTCTCTCAAAATTTGGATTTTTTTAAAGATCAGGTCAAATGTTTACCTTGTACTGTTGGAAAGCAATCTGAACAAATTTTGTCTGAGCCATAGCAAATTTGTGTTTGTCTAGATCCGAGTGGTTGGGTGATTCTCTAACCAGTAATGGTTTCTAAAAATAAACATCAAATTGAAATACTCTGGCCTCCTATAAGCAAACAATTACATGTTTTTTATGTTACTAAAAGTTGGCAAAGCAGCATAAATAAGTTGTGTTAAAATTAGTCATATAAAGAACCAGTCCAGCATGTCTTGCTCCTTCTGTTTTTATGTCCTGACACTTGCCAATGTGTAACATGTTCCAGTTTGGCTAGTATAATATTTCAGTTCAGGTTAACTGAACCTAAAGAGGCAGGTGAGATGACACAGAAAGGGAACTGTTGCAGTCTCTTTCTGGATGTAAAGGATTATTAAAAAAACAAAGAATAGAAAATCTAGATTTAACTTTATTAGCACAAATCCACAGTTCATTTGGATTTCAAAGCTTTTTTTTTTTTAACAGTGTCCTGTCTGGCAATGTGGCAATAAGAATAATTGTCTTGATGCCAAAACGAGCCCAACAGATTTTACTTTCACAAGTGTAGCGGTATGGCAATTGCCATATTGCTCCACTTGTTTCATGCATATAAATGGCTTTATTATACTTATGCAGGAAGTTTTACAGTTTATATGGACACTGCAATGTAAATAGAGCAGAAAAACAGAAGAAGAAAAGGAAACAAAGAAGAAAAAAAGAGAAAAGATGAAAGAGGGATAGAAAGGAGATAATGACAAAACATTTTCAGTCTGCTTCATCACCTGTAACGAGATGAAAAAAGAACAGCACAACCGGAAGACATGGTACGAGACATACAATAAAGCAACACCTTGAAACTATTGCTAAAGTAATAGTCTGACATGTACTCTGTGTTACCTGAAGATATGAATGTGGGCTTTCTGTATGGAAGTGAATCTCTGAGTACCTGGAGCCAAGCACCTGTAGTTGTTTGTGAGGGTAAACTTGTGCATGTAAAGTTTATCCATAGAAAAAATGCTCAATAGTGGTTGTGGAGAGCTGGAGAGGCACACCCCCCAGAGCACTGAGTCCAGCGCTGGGAAACCCAAAGCCCCAGGCGTCCAAAGGGACCCCAAGAGCGAAGGCACCAAGGAGGGGCCAGCCCCGGAAATCAGACCCCCACCAAGGGAGGAGGAGAGACAGCCCCCAAGAAGCCCCCCAGCCACCGCCATGCCGGCGCCCCGGGGAGCCGCGGAGACGAGTCCGCGGGCACCCTGAAGTAGGGCCGATCACCGCCCCCCCACGGCACCGACCGAAACGCCCCAGCCCCAGAGAGCGCCGAAACACGCCCCGCCCCCCGGCACCAAGCCCCGGCGACCGGCCGCAACACCCAACGCACACAGCTGGGCCCCAGCTGTGTGCGTTGCGCATCCGCCGCGAACCAGCCGCGAGCGCCGCGGAACCCCCCCAAAACGCCCCCCAGGCCAAAAGCGCGGCCCCACTCCACCAAGACAGATGCCAACAGTGCGCAACGCAACACACCGTGCACAGGACTAATAGATTAAAGTAATAGATGACTAATAGACACAGGATTTATTTTAAGATAGACGACAAAATATGTGTCTCCAAGTAGAACACCAAACATTCACATTTAAAATTCTAATACTGGACACAATCATACATACACACCCTAATAAAACCTCAATAATATACAGGTTGAGTTTTATCTGGGACTTTACAGACGGATCATCTAAAAACACCATGATAGAGACTTACCCTTGATATAGTCAATGCGTTTTTTTTATGAATTTGCATTTTTTTTTTGCAGCATTCAGCAGACGCTTTTTATCCAAAGTGACTTTCAAAGTAAACACAATGTTACAGTTGTCATATATATGACAATATGATTTCATCAGGATGTCACAACCTGAAGTACTGGCTGTCTTTTACTTATGCATTGTTTATCTTCTGTTTTTAAAGTTTTTATTATTAAACTAAGGGGGTAAAACTGGATGTCTGAATATCTGAGTATCTTTTATCACAATGATGATTTCAACAAACTCTTGTTCTGTTTTTTTGACTTAAGTCTTTTTTATTTGCTCATTTCTAACTTTGCAACATTAGAGGAAAAACTCATATCTTGAACTTATCCATTTTACTAAATCTAATCAGAGGAACCCCATCAGACACATAGCTGCAAGATCAACCTCTTAACAGCTGGATTTACCTCCACTTACCCCTCACAAGTACCTGGAGAGGACTCACGCATGCTCAGGAAGAACATGCAAACTCCATGCAGGAAGAACATGCAAACTCCATGCAGAAAGACCCTGGGCCGGGAATCAAACCAGCAACCTTCTGGCTGCAAGGCGGCAGTGCTACCTGCCTCAGTATGTAGAATCACCATACATTGCTCCACTGTGCAGCCCCGTAGAGCACCTATTTAAAGATATAACATATCAGTTACTGCAACATTTAATTTTTCTTTGGGATTAATAAAGTGTTTTTAAATTTAATTAAATTGAATACGTCATTGAACCAAGGCCTCCTTTCCGGACACTGATAGTGGAAATTTTCACCTCACTTTCAAGTATGCTAGACATCCCTAAATATTTTAAGGTTTACACAATATCATTTTGTGAGTGTAGGTATTTCCACAAATTTGTGAAATTTTTGTTTGGTTAAAAAAGGAACTCTCATCTAAAACTTTGCCCTGTTTTTATATTCTCAACCCTTTAAAGATTATGCTCTATGTGTGTAGCTGACATATAAGTGATCAGAAGTATACAGGAAATAAACTGTTCATTCCAGCAGCTTTCATTACATGTTCGATTTATAGCAGCCGATCTGTGTTTTAAATGGTTTCTGCTGATGCGCCTGTGATAATTTTTTGTTTGGATTTTCATCCTTCAGGTTGGGGTTTATTTATTTTTCAAACCTGGAACTGGGAAATTCCAACTTCAGAGTACAGAACGCAGCGTGATTCTCACAAATGTTAGAAAAATAGACAGGCCTGAGGGTCATAGTGAACAGTAAATCTCTTTTTAGTATGATCTGGAGCTAGTTGTAACTTACCTATTCATGACAGGACAAGCTCAGACAGAACAGGAAAATGTGCTTCTCTCCAAAGATTTAGATGTCAAACTTTGATATATATAAACAAAAATGATAAAATCAAAAAGCTGAGCTCAGAGAGAAGTTTGGAGAGATGTTTTAACAATGCTTAATTGCTGACTAGAGTATTTATCTCTCTTGCTGCAACATACTGTATCTTGCTTCCTCTAAAACAGGAGCCTGCACTTTTAAAACGGTTCAGCCTTAGTAGAGTTGCATGACATTGAAATTTGTTTAAAGTCATCCTATCTGTATACAAATTAAATCTATCCAATAAGTGTTAGTTTCCTTATGGCTGCCAGAATTTGAGATTTACTTAAAAGTGAGATCAGTAAATCTAGTCTTAATTGGTATTTATGGAATTCTTTGCAGATGCCCTTACCTTCTACAGTGGTATAGATTTATTTTACATGGTTTCTCTTCTTTTATTCAATGGGCTTTATTGGATTTCTCTAGTTTTGCAGTGAAAGGGAGCTGAAGTCAGAAAGTTAAAAAGGTTTAAAAACAAACCACTGGACTAGCTTTTCAATTCAAAATGTCTAGATTAGAGTTGATTTCCAAGCTTTATAGAGTAGCCTAACAATGCCTTGTTTTAGCTTAGAAAACATGCAAATTGAACTGGAAGAACAGGTCCACCCCTTAGTAATGGGGATTCGTTGAGGTCTTTGTTAGCCTACAACACCCGATACTGGCCTATGCCTCTGAAAAGGGAGTCGTTATGGTCATTGTTGGCCTGCCTGACCAGAGAGGGTGTTTTGGTCCCCTGCATGGTAAGGAGGATTGAGATGATAGTGGGAAGAAATCTGTCCTTTGTCAATAATAGACAAAGGAAAGAATAGAAAGAAATTTCAAATTATATATCTATATACTCCTTAAAGTTTAAATAAACTGCAACCACAATGCTTGATAACCTGTTTCTAAAGTTACATCTGCGTAGTTAATAGCTTTATTGCTCCCTCTTTCTCCATAACGGTCTAAAGGACCCGTCATTTGTAAAACCTAACTGCTAAGTTCATCTGATGCGGCAGAGGCATTTCATGCTTATCAAGCTCTGTCATTTAGCGGTCTAATTTTAGAAAGCATCAGTAAACATTGAGGATGTGTAAACAGCCTCATATTGCTTACATACACACACATAGCAAGCAGACCAGAACAGGTTTCAGCAGTAAATAGAAGACTGTAGATGAACCATGCGTGTGTGTAACTGGCACGGTGTTAGGTACTGATTGCTCCTTGGCATGGGTCTTAGTAGATAACACTCGTTTTTGAACCATGTTTTATATTAAGTGGCCATGAAATATAAGTCGAGTGAACTACTGCTGCACTCTTGAATAGATCTTTTTGCAGTCTGACTATTTGCAATATAATGCTGGGGATGCTCATCAGGTCAAATGCTGACATATTTATCTTTGCATGTTCTGCTAAATTATACTTATGCTTTTTTAAGTGTTTATGGTTGGCTGATTTATGTTTTTTTATTACTTGAAAAACTGTAGGTTAGTTAAATGCTTAAATGAGAATATTGGTAGCATGGAATCTCATCAGTATCCAACATGCAGTTTTCCACTTGATTAGCTGTCACTTCAAGTTCACTGTGTTTATTTTATCCCTCAACTGGTAATGAACAGATTATGATTCATTGAGTGTTTAAATGTTTCGACTGCTGTAATTTGAATTCATTTGAACTTTCCTTACAGCTACTTTAAACAAGGTCCTCTTGTAAGAAGACTCTGTAATGTAAAGAGATTGGCAGATTTTTACAATAGTGTGCATTACAGAGTTATCCTAACTTTTCAAATAGAATGTCCTAAGACATTTAAGTTATTAAAAAAAAATAATTCATGCCACTTAGAGCAACAGCACAAAATAAATCATCTCAAAATCCGATGTCACAATGCTGAGGAGGTTAGGTTTGATTGCCCATTGCGTATGTATGTTCGCCACTCTTGGTTGTGTTTTATTTGGTCCATTTCTTTGTGCTCTTCATTGTTAGGTGTATCTTTCTACAGTATGTTATTTCCTGCTGGTGGTGGGTTAGATTCTTTCTTATTTTTTATTTATATTTTTTAAGGTTCCTTTTTACATTCTTTTTCTGGTTAATTAGTCTTCCTCCTTCAGCTGCCCTGCCATTCTCTCTTTCTCAGCTGCTACTCATTTCCGCAGACTACCTCATCTGTCCCGTCTTTATTTCTCCACCCTGCCTCAGTATGTAGAATCACTGGTTCACATTGTGAAGTGCTGGACTAATCTGTTTGACTGCTTTTTCATCCCATCTCATTAAATTTTGTTTCATTATTATCATTTTTCCCCCAGATTTTATTGTCTTTACACTGTCACAAGTACAAAACAATGAAATTAACTCTCTGAATTTAACCCATCCCCTTGGGAAGCAGTGGGCTGCCATTGTGCGGCAACTGGGGAGCAGTGTGGGGATTAAGGGTCTTTCCTCAGGGATCCAGAGTGGCAGTCTGTGGGAGTGGGGCTCGAACGCACAACCTCAGGATTCCAAACTCTATGCCCTAACCACTAGGCCGCCACCTCCGCCTATTAATATAATGAACCTCAGTTCCTCTAAGCATTTAGGTTCCACATTAAACAGAGCCATGATAGTCAATAGGTAAAGAAAGGGACACTCTTAAATGTAAATAGACATAAACCATTTAACATAAATAACAGAAACCTTTCAAAGTAAATGGGAAATACACCATTTAGGATACATTTTTTGGGCCAAAAGAAAAACAAACAAAACAAAACATACCGGTCTCTGTAATCATTCACATTCTCATGATAGTTGGATTATGTTATATGGTGAGATATGATAAATGACATTTTCATAGAGGCAAACATAGCCTGTAACCCAATAACACACACTATTTTGAGAATGTATGGCTTTTCCAAGAGCACAAAAAGGCTTTCACTTCTGGCTGGATATGTTCTGCCATAGTATGCTCACATTGTGTTCTCCCTTAGAGGGTATCTATTTCTACAGCCCAGTTGGACTGAAAATGTACATAAGCTATGAAGAACTAGAGGTACTTGTCCACTGTCTGTTCATGCAGAGTTTGAGTATACTTGTCAGATCATAGGAGGAAACTGGAAAAGGGCAATTCGATAAGCAAAGTCTGACAATACCTAACATATACAGATTTCAGAACTATTCTGTGTTTTATCCCCAATCAAAATAGCTTCCAAAGTTCTTTAACTGATTATCTTCCATTTTTGACCAGTAGACAATAAAAAAATGTTTTCAGACCATTTTCTTACATATCTTCAAGTGCTATCTTCCTACAAAAGCACGATAGGCATTTAGTTTTATTATACTGTGATTCTTCCTGCAGGATGTATCTTTTGTATAAAGTTATAGACTCAATAAACTTGGGTATATTATAACACTGCCACTTTGTTACAGCTTGAGAGTTGCTGTCCTTGTACACACAGTCTCACTTGGGATGAGTCATTTAGTTACTGGAAAAATGCATTTTACTTATTCATCCTTTCTATCTTCCAGTAAATGGGAAGCAGTTATTCTCAGTTATTCCTCCCTTTGTGGTTTTGTTATTGGAAAAAATGATTTTTTTTTTTGCTGAAGTCTTGGTTATGTCTATTTAGCATTTATTATGTGATGTATTGCACAATGCATTCATCTTTACTTGTGACCATTTAAAAAATGCAACCTGTTACACTTTCAAAATGCAAAAAAAAAGTTAAAAAGAATCCTGTTTAGATTCTCCTTCTAGTAGTGAGTGGGAGCATACCTTTAATTGTATTTTTCCAGACAGCTATATATATAAGTAGCAGCCATTCAAAATGACCCTTCCCAGACAAATGGCAGCCCACTTCCCTCCCACTCCCAGCAGATTTCCCTCCAACTTCCAGCCACTGGAATGACCCCCTCCATCTCCTGGGTGTGCATATTTTTTTCCTCTGACTCCACCCATTCACTGAATTACAGGGTCTGGCCAGGAGATTTTAATCTCCTGTATCTTAATCTCTTTAGATGCTAATGTCCACAAATCATGACATAATATTTAAGTACAAATATTAATGTTTTAAAAAGAATTAAAGAGGACCAGCTAAGGGCCCATCAAGGAAAGTGGGGAAATTTTGAATGGCTACTACTGTATTTGACCATTAATGCAATCAGAGAAAGTATAGTTTCTAGAGTTTTTGTCTCCGCCCAAGTGGAATTTTACCGGTCAAACTTTGAACTTGTTAGGTATATTTTCAAAATGCATTGCCGATCCAAAGGGGAACAATCATGTGCATTGTTCTTGATCATCATTTTCACTATGTGCCTAGTGTTGCATGGCACACTTTGATGTCCTTTTTGTCTAATTTTTTTGCCTGTTAAATGACCCTTTTTGATTAAAAATTATTTTTTTTTCTTGTTTAATTACCTCGAAACACTTTTAAATATTGTTTCCCAAAGATGAGAACACATATTTATTTGCTCTTATCTTGTACTTGTCCACCAGCATAAAAAGAGCAAATATTGTGTTATGGGCATATGTTGAGCAATGAGCTAAGCTCTATGAGTATTTCATGTTTTGTCTTTAGATGGTTATGGGTATTTTCTACATTTAAGTTTAAGTCTTCTTAATTTTTAATAACAACAATCAACAAAATAAAATAAAAGAATAGTCAGTAAGTAATAGTCAGGGAAATAGTCTGGCAGAATGGAATGGTTGGATTTGCCTTCTCTGTCCTTCCATTTCCTTTTCTTTCTTTTTTTAGACTTCTCTTCAGCTTTCTTTTATTCAGAGCCTTCCGGGCAATAGATAAAATGAGTTACCAGTGAAAAAAGCAGACCTGTCATTCCCATCAGCATTTGTCCATTTATATCTCTCATTTTGTGCCCTGACAAGCAAAGTTTGTTCGACTTGTCTGGCTGCGCACCTGTCAACAGGCTGCAGTATGACGGAGATCGTTGCTCTGGCTTGTTTTTTTGGCATAAATTAGAGCTCCTGATAGAGTAGCCTGGCACTGATATCTAGGCTTATAAAGCATGTTTGTAAACTCCAAGATTATCAATAATATGTAAATCGTGCTCTGGTGTAACTTGTTTTTAAGTGACTCACAAAAGTATTGGCACCCCTCAAACTCAACTATCATACTCTGCACTTTTTGGTTCTGTTTTCAGTTTGAGTTTTCAGATATAGACTTTAATTTGTGTCTTTCTGTGTTTTCTAGTTTATTGGTTTCTTTTCTCTTTTAAGTAATTCTAGTTGTTTTTGGTTATATTTTTGAGTTCTTATGTATTTCTTGTTTATTTTTTTGTGTCAGTCTCCTTCTCCTAGCCCCCTTCTTGATTCTTCTGTCCACACCTGCTTCCAATCTGCTGATTAGCCTGGTCTTTGTTCAGTCTCCCATTTATACGACTCCTGTTCAGTCACTATTTGATGGTTCCCCATCATGTCCTGGCTCCTCATGTTTGCTTTCCCTGATGTCTCCTAGATTTAGGTTTTCTGTATGTGCTATGTTTAAGTTTTTGCATAATTTGCCACTTTTTGATTTATTAAAACGGCAAGATACCATTTGAGCCTCTGTCTCTGCATTTGGGTCCTCCAAAACCTCCATCCAACCCGACACTCGACCACGTTTTGTCAAATTTCAACCATAAACTTTCTATTTCAAATGGAATTCCTCAGACAAACACAAAGTAGCTCAAATTGTGATTTTTGTGGGAATGACCCACAATACCTTTAACATTATTTACACCTGTAAATTACAAACATATTCCATTCATAAGTATTTACTCTCCCTAAATGATTAATTTTGAAAATTACATTAGTTGCATTTAGGCCTGTGGTTCTTTTTGATACATGCATTTCTACTAGCTGAAATGTTTGCACATCCATCTTTCCCAGTAGCTCAAACTCTGTTAGATTGTATAAGAGTATCATTATAGAGCAATTATATTCTTACAGACGCTAAAGTGGATTCAGGTCTGAGCTTTGACTGGGCCATTGCAGCATAGCAATATGCTTTGAACTGTTATTTAAAGATCAGACTTTGTGCCTACAGTTCTCCCAGTTCTGTATTGTAGAGACTATCTGCAGTAATTACAATTTTCTCATAAAGCGATAAGTCTCAGACCAAGCTAAACTTTAAATCTTTTCATTCTAAGCCAAGTGGAGAAAGTGCTACAGAAATCAGGGCAGATGCTTTTGCCAGAACCCAACTCTGTCACAGAATGAAAAATGCATGGAATCATGAACACATTAGACTTTTATATCTTGGGCACACTTCTACAAAGGAGTGTCCACTTCCTCACACAAGTCATCAGTGGAGCAATGTGTTACCGCAGTGGGTATTATCTGATTGTGCAATAATCAAGTTTCTAATCTAGGTGCTTAGATTTTCTATTCCAGCCTTGTTACAGACATGTTGTCCCATTAATCAGGTCCAGTCCTTAAGAAGAGTGAATCTGTTACTGTGTCTATATATCGTGTGCTGCCCATTATTTTCCATATTTCCATTCTTTTCTCCAGCATTAGATCATTTGACCTAAGGCTCTTCATCAATGAAGAGGATTATCCTTTACAAAGAGATATTTTCTGCGTCTGCTATTGTGACATTTAAGGAAGATGACATTATAACATTAGAACTTATAGCTGATAGTATTGTAGTATGGGTAGGAAATCTATGAATAATCAAGAAGTATAAGTTTTAACAATACTTTGTCTGAATGATAAAGATTAGCCATAGCAGAATTTTATTCAGTTTTTAATGTTTATTATCATTGTCCTGGTGGAAGGACAACAATGACTTCATTCTCAAAAGGATTTCCCTACCTGAGTTGTGCAGCTCACCTTGAGCCTCTAGGCTGCTTCTCAGATCAAAACTCTTCTTGAGTTGGTTGTCTGTTATTGTGTGTGACTAGGTTCATCGTCTCCCAATCACAAGTAACAAAGGGTTGATATTTGATGTTTTTTTTTTTTTAAATGGCATCATCAACGCATCCAAACTCCCATTCTCTAATTTAGCCCTGTGTTTTAAATACACACTGAAAATGTTAGATTTTCAGGAAAAGGTATTTGCTGGGTGCACACACTGCAACAAATTGCATCTATTTGGTGAATGTTTAATTTAGGAAGTAATGAAGCAGCTCTTGTTCACTGATTTCATGTTAACCACTACTCATTGTGTCCAAAAATAAGAATTTTTGCTGTGTTCACGGATGGAATGCTGCAAATGTTTCTGGGACACATTTGACTGAACAGATACGTTTCATTTGAGATGAAGTGGATATTGATGACCAGGAGCTGCCTAAATGAGCAAAGTGGCCCATACAGGTTATTTTATTAGACAGCAGACTGTCAGGTAGCCAATGACCCGTGTGGATATTCAACAGGAATAATTGAGTGCTGTACTGTAAGCATTTTCAGGTTTTTGTTGTGTGTTTTTTTTTTTAATCTTTTTTCTTTAGATTACTTTTAGGCTCTAGTGACCTTTATTATTTTATTAAATTTTTTGAAGTAGGCAGATAGGAAATGGGAGTAGAAAGAGGGGGAAAACATACAGCAAAGGTCAACAGGCCAGGACAGCGCCTTGTGTTTTCTGTATTTTTGGCCAGTTCTTAAAAACCCGTCCCCCCAAAAAAAGTAATAATAAAAAAAGTAGTAATAACATTAAATACATAAACATAAAATAATTTTAATTTTATGTTGTAAACCATCACATGGATGATGTATGGCGTTGAAGGAAAAATATGTATTTTTTGATTACTATCTTGTTTTTTTATTTATTTTTTAATATAAAAGGTTTTCTGTTTATGTTTGACTCATTGTTATATAGATGCAGCAGAATAGTTTAGAGATTTGTTAAAGAACATTCGAGAACAAGGTTGAGGATAAAGTTCTGAATAAGTTCAAGAATGTAAAGTAGAAGTTCTTAGATTGTAAAACAACTCGGGAAGCTTTGCTCAATCTATCATCCTAAAGTTTAAAAAATATGACTCAAGCACAGATCTAACAGGACATGGCTGTACATCTATCTGACATTAGTTAGTTGAGCATTTAGGAGAGAGGCAGCTAAGAGGTCCGTGGTAAATCTGTAGAAGCTTCAAAGATCCACATCCCAGGCAAGACAATCTGGATATAGAATTACTATATATTTACACATCACAAATATGACCTTAATTGAAGAGTGACAAAAAATAATCATTGTAGAAAGAAAACCGTAAATAAGGCCATGTAGGAGGCACAGAAAATAGGTAGGAGACCACGTTCCAGGCAGAAACCAAAACTGAACCTTTTGGGCACTCAAATTAATGTGATAAAGAACCGTAATGTTGCATTTTATCCTACCACCAGTCAACCAGAATGATGGCGTCATAATACTGTGTGAATGATATTGATAAAGCAAAGGCAAAAGGCAAAAGTCCAGCACAGAATTAAGGTAAAAATTTTAATCTAAATTTACAGATGTTCTAACTCATGTATAATTTTCTTTTTGCTTTATAATTATTCACTTTTGTATTGGTTCATCAAATAAAGTTCCACTAAAATTAATTGAAATATGTGATTTTCTTTTTTTGTTTTGTTTTATTAAATAATATTTACTTTTTTAACCTAAAACTTGACCTCCAAAACAAGTACACATGTATTGTCTAAAGTTTGATATGGGATATAATGTGTCAGAGATAATTATGATTCCATTATATATAGAGGAATATTTATAAGGCTTTGTATTGTCCAGACTTGCTTAAACTGCTGAGAGGACCAAAAATAGATTAGTTTTGTTTGCCACCCTCAATTTTTAGTATGCTATTGGTGTTTTCAAGCACAAACAGTTACCCCTGAATCAATGGAGCTTTAGTCTGTTATCCTGTGAGTGCTAGGAATTAACCTGTCAGCTTTAAGACACTGCTTTGCCTGCAGACAGCATCCCTTCCCCCAGAAATGTCAATTTTCCCGTTTTCTAATCCTCAAATTGGCACCCACTTGAACTCCCAGCCTATACTTGCTTGGTTTAGCACAGCCGGCCCGTGGGCAATTTTCTAGGCTGAGAATGTTTAGAAAAAACATTTTTCTTTTGAATTTGAATCTTTTGAGTTGTTATTGTATTTTGTAAAGCTTGGTACAGTCGCAAAATTGTTTGTATAGCTAGAGATTAGACCATCAGTTTGCCCTTTTTGCAGATTCTTAAGCATCTCGCTTAAATATGTGTGATTTACTAAAGAGAACAAAAGGTTCTTTATTTGTAGAATCTTGCAGGATAGGAGCTTATGTCAAAACTTTGATTATGTTGCATTTGCTCTTCCTGTTGGTCCGCTCAATTAAAGTGAGGGAGTTGTTAAAAAAAAAAAAAAAAAAAAAGGGGGGGGGGTATTTTTTTTTTTTTTTTTTGGAAGCATGCATAGCCTGATTAATATATTCTATTCACCTAAAGCACTATGCATGGTATGGATGTTACATGTCAGGTTCGCCGGTCATTGACCTTGACCAAGGTACCTTACAGTAGAACTGCAGTCAGTCCCTGGACTGGCTAGGGACTAATTTCCCACTGGGATCAGCTTCATAGTCATGGCAGGACAATTTGATTTTACTTAGGAACATTTTTTGCAACGAATCTATTAAGATTTGGAACAAAAACTAACGAAACATTGTAACTTAATATCTGAATCCTTTTAAGTCAAGTATGTTTTATTCAAATTCAATAAATTAAATTGAAACAGCTGAAATAATTTTCAAAATCTAATATTTTTATTCACATTTCAAATATTCATTTAGAGTATTTATTTTATAAAATAGACTTTCAAAAAATAAGTATTGCTTCTATTGGCTTATTTATTCGATGATTTACACCCTGGCAATTTATGAGTTAAAACTATTTTAACAGTTCCATCGAACTATATTTACATTGATCTGACAACAGGCATTCTAAAAGTCACACGAGGGACTTTGCAGTCAGATGTCAGACATTGACATCACATTTGGCTGTTCTTTTAAGATAATAATCTTAATACTCTGTTGTGCAGAGAATTACCTGCCTGCCGAGAATCACCTCCCCTGTCGCGGGAGCGCGCATTGCCCTAAACTCACGCCCATTGATGAGAAAACGGATTGAAATATGAAATTTTAAACATATTCCAAATGTTTTCATATTTCTTCTACATGGATGCCTTAAAATTAATAGTTTTGGTGGACAGATAAATTTGAATTAATAGGATTTTAAATATTTTGATCCAAGAATAATGAGATTTTGGTTGGAGTTTATTAGTGTTTAAACTACTTATATCCAGATTATGATTTTTCTTTTTCTCTACAATATCTTTATCTGAGTTATTAAAGTGTTAGAACAGTGTTAGCATAGATAAAGCTTTAAGCTAAAGATTCTCTCAAAAGACCACCAGCTTGTATTTCCTTGTTTCATTTAAACATTAAATTTGACTGTTAAAGAAAGGAAAATAATAAGACAAGTTCAATATGGGGAATTATTCAATTATATCTCATGAAGTTTTTTTTTTAAATCTCATAAACAACATTTTCCACTCCATGAACCTAGTACAGTATGTGTGTTGACAGAAGGTGCAAACAGAGAAGAAAATACAGTTAAATAAAAGCTACATTGAGAGCTGTGAGCGACTATGGCTGTGTCCAAATGTACGCCTTAACTCCTATAGAGGACAATATAGAGGATACTTTATTTTATGTGTATCCGAATGTGTAGTGGATAAAAACTTGAATAATATTGTACATCGATGGTCACTAGACGAGCAGATATAGCCCTGAATGGTTTTGTTATGGGTGCGAGAGAGAGAACAAAGATGGCGCAGGCACCGTGAGGGGAGCTGCAGTAACATGACCAAGAGGGAGAGAAGAGTAATTATCATCTGTCTGAGTTGCTAGTTAAACAAGTGTACAATAAAGACCACTATGTAGTCCCCTGCCCTATGGGTGAGGACGAACTTTCGATGAGCATAGAGGACAAAGCAGGTCATGTGATGCTGCCTTGAATCTGTTGCAGTAACTGAGTGACAATTACCTTTATTTAAACAACAAAATAAGATGCATAGACTGTATTTAGAAAAGTAGTAGTGATGTAAATGAATATCAGCCATAATTGGTAATAAGTGAGAGTTAACATGACCAAACTCTCACCTCTGCTGGGAATTGGGTGGAATTGGACAGATTAAATTTTCTCTACCAATCGTCTAAAATGCTTTTATCAGTACTTTCCTTTTTTATTATATCAGACCTTATGCTATGTAAAGGTTATACTGTTCAACAGTTCAAGTAGCAGTCTTGGGGTGGGTTGGCCTAGTGGTTAGGGCAGTGCACTTTGAGAAGGTTTCAGTACCCGGTTCAATCCCCATAGCCTCAACTCTGGGTCCCTGATTAAGGACCTTGACCCCTCTCTGCTCCCCTTACGCTTCACAGTGGCAGCCCACAGCTCCCCAAAGGGATGGGTCAAATGCAGAGGTAAATTTATCCAATGTGAGATCAATCAAAGTTAAATTATTAATTTATTTTATGCAAATTTATAGCTAAATTCTAGGAAGTTCAGAGAAATTCTGATAAATTTTCTTAATTTTAGTTGAACTGAGCTTGATGAAAAATCTTATATCTGAAAACTAAAATATCATTCTTTCCAAACATTGACAAACTATTTTGGGCTATTTTTAGGAAATTTGACCTATTTTGTCCAGGGCAGCGACTCAGCTGCTGCTTTGTGATCAGCCACCAATCCTTTAAATTGTGTTCATTACAAAAACAGGATCTTTGATCAGTCCTTAATTGCAGTTTTAGAATCTGCTGCAGCAAAGCTGTTCTCCACTCTGGCTTGCCACAGATCAAATTGTAATTTTCTCCAAATATCCAGCTGTCCAGCATACAGATGTGACTACTAAGCAGCCTGGAGCTGCCGTCCACAGCTGTGAGGAGGAGTTGGAAAAAGATGTGGTTCATCTGTCAACACATGGTCTCTGCCAGAAGAGGTTGGGACTCACTGTATGAAATATTTTACAACCTTTACTTTTATTCTTCCTCAATGTGATGTTCTAACACTAGTTTTGAATTTAAACTAGGATTCCCACTGTCGTCTTGCTTGGGTGTAATTTAAGTGAAAACAAACAAAGTAAAATCCACTAATTTATTTGTATTTTGTGTTGGAGAACATTCATTTTTAGTGTCAAATGAAGCTAATTTTGCAAACATTGTCATACCTAAATCAAATGAACAGATTTTTTAAAGCTGATATTGTGTTTAGAAACTGCTCTAAAGGTTTGGACCGAGAATATCAGAGGGTCAACACAAATAGACGGCCACAGTTAAGAGTGACACTTAATCTTACATTTCCTGGATGCCAAACACAACTGTGGGCACTAATTGGAGCCTTAAAAGATTCACTGAAGGGTGGGAAGGCATTGTAATCTGAGCAGAGGTCCAATGTTTGTTCCATTCTCAGTGCAGGATGGACCCAAAGCCTGAGGTGTTAAAAGAGGTTTCAGTTAGTTGTGTTGTGTGTGTTTTTCACACATTGCATGTGCTCACATACTCTTGTGCATTTCTTATCATTAACAGCTCACAGCTGTGGCTTTGGAAAACCTTATCACGATTTGTAATCGGCTCTCGGATAACGCTTTGTACATTGGATTTAGGATATGTTTCATAGTCATTACCGGAGTTATAGCCATCATGACTCCAGGGCTCTTCTTTTTGCCACCTGACTCTAAATTTAGTTTACTGGAAACTGCATTATTGACATCTAGTAAAGATTATATATGGCTGACATGTAATTTCTGTCCATATTTCTAAGGTTAATTAGCCTGCAAATGCAGAAAGTTGTGTTCTTTACTGTTTCAAAATTTATATATTTTATTAATACTGATTAAGAATGTCTTTTTACTATCATCTTTTACATATTACCATTTAATGGGTAGAGTCGTGAAGGATGCAGGAGTTCTCAATCCATCTAGGTCGATACTTAACCTATATTGCCTAGTGGTGGAGACCAGAGTCTGGTATTGTTCTGTATGAATAAACAGAGTTGGGAGTTAGGACAGCCTGGTAGTGCATGGTTACAATGACTGAATGTAGTGTAAAGTGCTTTAGAGTCCATTGACTTGAAAATGATCTATATAAGTAAAAGGCCATTTATTTCTTATTTGTTTAAGTATTTTCAATGCTTTATAGTGCCACCTTAAATGTATTCCGCCTTATAGCAAACAAGTTGCCGATAAAACAATGGAGGAGTGTTAAAATAGAAAAAGGCCTAATTTTCAATACATTGATAATATAATCAATAAGTTTAAAAATGAACTAATGAAATTAATACATTTTGTAGATAAAATACAAATAATATTTGAATTTTCTTCAAATGTGAGTGATCTGATGCATAAAATAATGGATAATCCTATTTCTTTCACAGAAAGTTATAAATCCCAGGTAAATCAGCTGGATCATATTAAGTACAAATGTTTTATTTCAGATTTGCATCAGGTAATCTATGAAACAGATGTTTCACTATTTCTCATGGTTACAGTTGACCCTTTGTTTCGACCGTGGAGACTGTGGACCAGTTCTAATGACCTTTCTATGTAGCACATTGATGTAGTTCATCTGCCCCTCCCTCAACCGCTCCTCATTTCAATAGTTCAATAGTTTTAAGATTACTACCCTTTCCAAAAGAGATGTATCATGAAAATACAAGAATATTCTTGGGAGGTCTAAGGTAGTGTCAGTTATTTACTTGATGGTGTTTTGCCTTGTCTGTGTAGGTTGCCCACGGATTGACTGGATAGTTGTATATCCCACCTTTCACAAATAATCTGCATTTGGCCCACTTAACCATTCTGGTTATGTATAGAACTTGGACAGATGGTTAAGCCAAGCATTTCTTTATATTATGACAAAGAACCAAACATGGACCATTTAAATATTCTGAGTTGTTGTATTAGATTTATTATTTTTTCTGCTTTATTTTTAATCTTTGACCGTTACCTTATGAATTTCTTCCACAGATCACCGTTTTTTCACTGAGAATGATGAGGACTTTTGGACTGAGGACAACTTTAAAGGATTTAGGGAAATCTTGATAAGTGGCCAAAGGAAATGTCATGTTTGTGTGTCTAATCTGGGCTGCATTCATCCGTCTGTTTTCACCTTCATTCACTTATTCTTTTTTTCTTATTTATCTAATTTAAAAAATCTGCAGATGAGCTGATCTTTGCATTCAGTAGAGGAAAGATTTGTTATTAAAATCACTTGATTATTTTTTTTATAGTCGTTAGTGTTTTCATTCTCAATAAAACACTTATTGTTACAATCTTTTTGCTTTAATTGCACCATCCTACAAAACAATAGCAATGACAAACCATTGTTTTTTTTTTTTGTTGAGTTTTTGCAGCACTAGTATCTTGTTTTTTTCAACAGTAGGCTGACAGGAAAGGGGGTACAACATTCTTTATATTTTGTCCCAATGTTACCCTGATTATTTTCCAGTTTTTTACTTTCATCTAGTGTGAATTTTATGTCAATGTTTGTAATATTCAAACAGAGGAAAATGTTGAATACTTATACATATACCTACCTATACCTGTTTTGGTTTTACAGTAATACCCTAAGGCTGTCGTATATATGGTAGGAAGTGCTGGATTGTAAATACAGTTTAGAAATATAAAACTAATTGCAAAATCTGATATCTTATACGAAAGTCCCTAAAATACCTTTTGTGAGGTCATAGTTTTGGGATATGTTAATTACATTTATTCAGGCATTTAATCAACTTTGACTTCAATTTACTAATCTGAAAGTCAATCTCTGCAATGGACCAAGAAAAACATGGGCAGGATCACAGTGATTGCATTTGATTTTTGATTGATTTTGTCCCTAACTAGATTGTGTGTTGCATGGTGAAATAGGAGGGACTATTGCTTTTTTCTGTGATGTAACTTTGTGGGGTTATTTGTATTCCTGAGTCATTGGGGCCCCTGGTAAACCTTCTGTGATTTGCTGCTAAGATTTTTCCTTACAGTTTTGCTTTGTCTTTTACAGAAAAAAAAAATTCTTGAAATAGTTCAAAAGGAAGAGGCATGTGCTCATTATAGAGGTTGGACTTGTACTGAACTTGTAAAAAGGTAGACAGACTGATTTGAGCACTTGCCTTAATATAAAAGCTGTAAACTATGTAATATAAAAAAAATACATAAATATTTTAGAGCTGTGCATACTACTACATACTATTGTAAACTATAATTGCATGCTTTTGTTTTGTTTTTGTTTCTCATTACTGGCATCATGCCACAGTTTTTTGATTACCATATACTTCTTCTTTGGTCAAATACACAGCACCATATGCTCAGCAGATCAAAGAGCTATAGAAAGGCTCCCATGCAGCCAAATTATTTTTTAATGGTATAGAATTCCTCTGGTGTGTTTCAGCTTCCTTCCTTGCCTGACCTACTGTAAACCTAAAAGCAATAAATATCCGAAGCATGGTTGGGAATTTACTACACCTGCAGTATCCACTGCACGGTCTTAATAAGCTGCAGATGGCAGGGAACTTGAATGAAAGCCCAAATACACACTCTTAAAAGAAGGAAATTCTTTGTCAGGTACAGTTTCATCACCTAAGCAAAGCTCTTTCAGTCACAAACCACTCGGAGTCTCCCGTTCATTTTGATCTGGGAGTAAGAGACTAAAATTAAAAGCAATTTGGATTTGGTGTCACACTGACCTGGTTGTCAAATACAGAACAGGAAATGGCTGTCAGAAGTACTTATGTTTGATCCATGTAGCCGGTGGGAAAATCTCAAATGCAGAGATAGAAAAATAAATACTCAGCTCATAATGTGTTTAATGAATAAAAACTTCAGTAGCAATATGAAGTAATTTGGAACGTCTTTGATAGTGACTACATCCTTATATTTCACAAATTTGAAATGGTGTTTTTTCTTTGTTTTCTTAAGAGGAAGACAAGGGATGACTGACATTCTTTAGAACAGACCATAAAGTACAGAATAAGCCTTTAGATCAAAGGTATCATCAACAGTGATTGCATTAAATACAGAAATAAACATTTTCTGAGCCTAATCAGTGCCACACTGAAAGGTTATTATTCTTCCTTTGAGTTGTTTAGGGGCTGTCTGGGCGAAAAGGTCACTATCAGTTAATCTTTGCTTAAAGCTATTTGAACATTTATTAAAGTTCAGGTATGCAGGGAAACAAATGACCGTGTTTGACTCCTTCAGTGTCTGTATAAGCTTGTGTGATTGTTAGAAAAAAAACATGTCCCCTGTAGCTTCTGCAAGCAGTGGTTCAGCGTGCAAAAGAAAATTCCATAGTATAGGGACCGATCTGTGGCTCTCTACATACACATTTCAGTTTAATTTTGGCAGGGGAAAGGTTAATGTTTAACAGCATGCTTGGTTCAGACACTAACGTGTGAACAAAGCACAATGGCTGCACTGTATAGGCTTGTATTTATTCAGAGTCACTTCCTCCCTTAATAGTCAGCTCTGCTTTCCTGACAGTGGAAGAAAGTAGGTCAAGAAAAAGTCATGTTTGAGGTAATTCACTCAAGGGGACTGCTCCTGTGATCATTAGATGACACTGGTTAACCCTAAGAGTGAGGTCATATTCAAAGCAACGTTACACCCAGAATTCCCCCTGACTGGTAGTGTGTCTGGGACATTTTATAGTGAACAGAATAAAGCAATTTGTGATGATTAGTGAGGAAAAAAAGCTTTAAAGTATGAAAAAAAGATAAATGCTTGTTTCTACCTTGTGCATTCTGCTTTACAGCGCTCTGCTTTGATAAAGCTGAGCTAGAGATCCTCCATACAAATCCATTGGAGATTGTACCTTAGATTTGTGCAAAATGACCTAAACCCAAGATGATTGTAATCATTTGGCTCTCTTAGCTACTGCAGTTATTTGTGTTGAGCTTGTGAGGATTATGTTGCATATTATGAGACCTTTTGGATTAGAGATTCTTTCATCCATAAAGATGTCTGGAATGTCTTTTCATCAAGACATAATACTTTCTTGTGTCTTTTTTGTTTTTCTTCAGCCTTGTGCTCAATTTTTCACCTCACCGCTTCTTTAAAGTCTTATCAAACAGACCTGGTCAGCATTTATGGTTTTTGCCAAGTAACAAATAATGTCCTGCATTTTTCTATAATGATATAAGTAACTCCCAACTCTATTTATTCATACCATCTGTCTCTGGAGTCACATATTAAGGAATAATACACGTATTATACGTGTATACTTTCATATTATTCATGAGGAGCTGTTTGCTAGTGCCAATAGTAATAGAGAAGTAATTAAAAACATGTCATTGTGATGGAGGGCCAATCTTTAATCGCATGAAGATTATTGGTTTGTTTCATTCTTAGCCAGCAAAAGATATAAAAAACTGCCACTCAAATCTCAATTATATATGTATATATGAAATATTTGTACAGAATATATTCACCATCATTATGTCAATACACTATTTAACAGTATTATAGTGTTTTAAATATTACAGCACAAAAACAACAAAAAAAACTGAAGAAAAGGAAAGCTATTACAAAGAAACTACCTTTCCCAAATGATAAAAAGAAAGATATCCAATGATGGTGGTGTGTATTCAGTGTATTTTAGGCTAAACTCTTCAGGCAGGTATGAAAGAGCCTGTTATTTGAGAAGTCATGCCCAGGCTTTGTTTTTCTTTGCATCTGGCATATTCAGCCTGTTCCCTCCTGGCTCATCACCAAACCCGAATGAAAACATCAAAGTAATACTGTCATCAAGAAGAATTGGTTCTTTTTTCAGGAATCATTTCCTTCATGCCTCAGCTACTCCACTTATTTTCTTTTTTTGGAAAATGTCAAAAGAAATTCTCAGTGGTAATCAAAAAGAATTTGATAATTTAATCAAAGCAAGAATGCATGGCACTGTGTAAAGTTTTATTAGAAAATACAGGGCCTGAAAAAGTATACAAATAACTAATATTTGCCTTTAATCTATATTAACAGTCTCTTTAGTCACTTATCAGAGTGCTGCTTTCTCTGCAAAAAGCAGGATTTGGAGATATCACATATTGATATTGACACAGAAAAAAGTGGGGAAAAAAGGTTTATAGGTTGCTAAAAATTATAGGTTACTTATGTCAAAGCTTAAAATATTGAATATATTTCCTCTTTTTCAAACTGAGATATTCATTCTCACATTACCTTCATTGAATGATTTGGGACGCAAAGGGCCTGAGCTACCAGAGTTTCCCCTGGTTCTTCTTATGCCCCTCCCCCACCCATTTCTGCACACTGACCCTTTACAGTACAGGGCTGCAACATTGATAAATTTTATAAAGATAAATGTAACATTTTAAAAAGATTTACAGCTATAAACACATCAGCTGTTATGGACAAAAAAAAAAAAAAAGAATAGCATTAATGTAACTGGGAAAACAGTTGGTCTTGTCTTTTAAAAAACGAGCAAGTGGAGCCAAGCACAGGGCCAATACAAGCTACCATATGTTAAGGTGGTGATATACACAGTCTTCTCTAAAAGTTGTTTTCTTTTACATATTTATCCTATAGAACCTAATCAAGTATCATAAAAATCTGAGATATGGTGCTTTTCAGCTTCTGTCACCTAATAAAATTTTTATTTTTGCCACTAAGCAAAATAAACTTGCAAATAAACTTGCAAGAATTAACCCCCTAAACTTTTAACCTTCTGCTGGCATTGGATTAGCTTTCCAAAATGTAATAATCTATCGTATAATATGTAGATTCTTTATCTCACCTTGACATGCAAATTCTTAGAGAAGCTTCAGTTGATCCACTGTGATATACTTTCAGTTTATTTTGGCTCATTACTACTCTTAGTAGAACTTGTGTGTGTAGAGTATTGAATTTTAGACCCAGATGATACGGAAAGTGAATATATGTGGCAGTGATACCATGAATACTACAAATATAGTCATAATGGCCTTTAAAGATCTGACCCACATGCAGAGAACCACTCAGAGACTAAGGGTAAAAGTTAAACAGGTTTATTGTAGGTTAGCAAACACTATGGGGAAACAATGCTGGAACTCAGTGGACTGGTGAACCGGAACCGGAAACTCTGGAGGGGTGATCACAGTGATCAGTTCAGGGACAGTGGGAAAATAGACTGAGGCTTGAATGTTGCTGGAGAGTTGCTCACTTTTGGGGGGCTCTTGGTTTATCCTTGGATCCAGTTTGTGGGGGGTTTAATCCAGAAAAGAGGGAACTCGTTGGAGAGCGGACAGGCAGACATACTCCCAGAGGAGTAAAGGAGCAGACTGTCACTTGGTCTTCCAGGAGTGGACTTGAACGGATCATGTGGAGGTTTTCCCCTTGCTCACTGAGACTCGGTAAATCCTTCCAGGGGGTAGAAGGTCCAGGCTTATCCAGTAAAACAGTCTCCCTGCCGAAGAACCAAAACAAAAAACAAGTTCAGACTCAGAGAAACAATGCTAAGGTTAAACTCTGCTAATCTGTTTGGCTAGAGTACCCAATACTGGTAAACACTCTGGTGTCGAGGTGGTGACAGCCTGCTGCTCAAGTACTCCTCTGGTAATGACCCAATGAGCCGCAGGTGTGCAGGAGGCCCAATGAGGAAAGGGCACCATCTGGTGGTAGAGAGAGGAAAACACAAAAAACAACCCACACAAAATGGAATTCTAACAAATATCCACTATTGCAATCAAATGAAAGTAAAGAAGGCTTTAAACTAATCCTTTAAGGACCATTTATTGTCATAGAAGTTTCTCACCTCGACATGCTGAACACTTAGAGCCGCTTTAAATTAACTACTGCCTGATATTTAATTCTTCTGTTTTTCACCATTGGCTGTGTTCTGGGATGGTGCAAAGGACTTTGAACTTTTACTTGTGGATCAATCAGGTGTGAGAAAAAATTCTAAGTTAATAAACAATTTTCAATTTAGTTACTAAAATAATAAAACTAATACTTTTATGCCAAAATAGTTAGCTTTTACTAAGGCTTATAGAGAAGCAATGTTGAAAGGAACAGTATATTTTACCTATGTGAATCAAATATTCATGTAGCTTGATAAGATACAGTAACAATGAATGCCTCACATTTGAAAGTTTTTTTTCCCCCTTTATGCTCTAGTCTCTATGTTCGGATTGGGAGAAGATGTGCTTTAAAGGAGAGAGGCCAATGCAGAAAGCAAAAACGTATCAGTCATCACACAGGGAGCAGCAATTAGTCGTTTTGAAGAGGTTGCTCAGTGACTGAGTGACTGATATTGGCTGAAATGTGTGAATTTGAACATGCAACTAAGAGAAATTGTAATGCAAAAAAAAAGTACTCTTGTTTTCTTGCAGCTTAAAATTGCATTTTCACATTCATCATTCACCATATTGAGTCTAAGAAATCCAGAATAAAATATTGCTTCGTTTTGCATATGTTTGAGTTATTTTTAAGTGCAAGTAACCATTATTGGATCTAAAAAGGTTTTCTCCCATACTTATCATCCATTAAAACGGTGCTGCTTGGAAAGATTTGTTTTTTTGCAATAAGCCGTAGAAACGCTAGTGCAAACTTTAACTGCCTCGTTTTTTAATCCTTTCTCATGCAACTTCATCAAGTGTATATGAAATTAAAGAGAGGCTAGTCTCAATATGCATCTTGAGGAAAAACATGTATTTATTGAACAGTTGGAAAGGTTTACTCACCAAATTAATATGCTGTCAAATGTTCCAGGAGCACACTCTCTCATTAGTACCCATTAACACCTCTTAGTTCTTGTGACCATAATGTACCAGACTGCTGGGAGAATACAAAACATTCATCAGAGATACAAAACAAATTAACAAGGAGTTATCATAAAGAAAACCTAAACAACAAAGTTTACTACTTTTAATATCACAATAAGCAATTATATGAATGAAAACAACGCTTATGCAATGAAGTTATCTGACGGTTTGAGTCCCTTAAAATAAAAGTACTTTGGGAGAAGGTCCAGTGAAAGAAAAATAGTAATTTAAATGGAAATGTATCACTTACTGACCAGATTTCTCTTATAAGTAAAAAAAAAAAGGCTGTTTGAATTGTTATCTTATCTTATTTTTTGTAATAACTGCTTTATTAAATTAAAAAAAAAACATCTTAAAATCACTAAAACTACTCCTAACAAAATAGTTCAGATGTGTTTTCACACAGTAAGTACACATATGCTGTGGAATAGGTATTATTAATGAGAGAAGTACAGCACCATTTGCATTCATAGGCACCCCTTAGGGAGGTGTGTTCAAAGTTTCCAACTAACTTCATCATGCTGCTATTTCTTATAAACAGGTGTAACCAAATATCTTTAATAAATGTCCTACCTCTTTCAAAGTCTTTTTGTCTCTGAACCTTTAATTAGAAATTCATGTCCTTCACTTTTTCCCAACATAGAGGACTAAGATCCACGTTTTAACATCAGAAAGACACATAAACATATCCTTTAAGTGACTCAAATGTATATTGATTGGGCGAGAGGCTGGATGCTATGTGGACAGGTTACTAATCCATTGACTGGGATAACAAACAGACAGTCAACCAGAGACAGCACCTCTGTGCTTTTCTCGAGATGCTTCAATAAAACTTGTACGTTCATTGTTTTACAGTGATTTCTTGCAACAACGGCTGAAAGGCAATAAACAAAGTGCTATACTATTGCAAAAGGGATAGTCTACCGTTGTTGTCACTCAGGAGGAAATGTCCAAACTTTTATTTTTCGAGAAATTTTGACATACTGAGTGACAAACTTCCTCTTTCTAATTAAAAGCCAACTGCTACTAGTCAGATTATATCATATGCTTTTTGAGACCCCTCATAATTTCATGTTTCATTTATGTAGCTGGTGGTTTTTGTAATAATGCATATACATGAAAACAGCTAATAATTAAACTATGCAACTTAGTGTTTATTTAGGTTCTGAGCTGCCTGAGGCTATATATACTGTCTATATAAATATATATCTTGTTTTTAAAGGCGTTTAAAATAAAATGTATTATTATATCATCTCAGAGGGTTGTTTTGTTAACAGATATCATAGCTGAGCAATGAATCCCAGCAGCACCTCCAGAGATAAAATGACCTTCCTGTCAGCCATGTCAGGATGTTTGCCCTTGTGTCTGTTTATTTTTAGAGTGAGTTTTTGCTATTAAGTAATATTTTATAACTTATCCAAACTTTAAACTTCTCCACAACATTTTGCTTGTTCCTTATAGTGGACTTTGATCAGTAATGTTATGTTATTAAACCTCAGAGTCACCATGGCTTCTGTATTTCTTTTTTGTAATAGATTATAAACTGAGTTTTTAATGTTAAAATAAGGTGACTTCTGAAAGCAAATGGATACACTTTTACTGAGTGGTATCAGAGTAATGGGGCTGTATTCATATAGATGCTATTTTTATTTGTAAATTATTTGGAAAATCATGCATCCTTTTCATCCTGTTCATAGGTTTGTGCTTTAAGACATTACCAATATAATACATTGATTTTTGGGTCCCCAAAAAATCTGGGTCCCCCCAGAATACCTGGAGGAGATGTGTGTTTATAGCAAAGTCTGGGCATCTCTGCTTTGACTGCTGCCTCCACGTCCTGGCAGAAGAAAATGGAATGGATTTTTGTGTCCGTAATGTGGTCTGAAAATGTTTATTGGTTGTTAACACCAAGAGTCTGTGCATGGTGGAAGCTGAGTGCAAACCAGCCACGTATCATGACACTGAGGTTTTTTGTTATTTTTCCTGATCTGCCACTCTCAACAGAATTATCAAAAATGAAAATAAAGGAAATGTTTTTTTTATTTCAGGAGTGCAAGAATCCATTCAGGAAAAGGTCATAACTGTGTCTGGAGAGGGAATGATCCACAGCCCAGACTTCCCACACACCTATCCAAGGAACAGCATGTTGGTCTGGAGACTGGTGGCAGCCAACAGCATGAGGATCCAGCTCACATTTGATGAGAGATTTGGTCTGGAGGATCCTGAAGATGGAATATGCAAGTAAGACATTAGATGGGAAATTACTCAACATCGTCATTTGAAAACAGACAGAGCAGGCATGCAGTTATCTGAGACATTGAATTAGGGATTCAAAATTATTTTTACTTAGATTTTTATCACAGAAAAAAGGCAATTATGTTACTTCTGAGGGCAAATTTCAAACCTTAACTTCATTTTCTACCACCATTTATATTTAATATAAATGATCACATTCACTTCTGCTCATAATTTACACATTTTTTCACCTTGCTCAGCTACATATGGACCTTCCCCAAAGACATGTTAGATACATGTCATCTGATGAAAACAAGACGTGTGTCCCATCTGGACTGCCCTCCATCTTTAAAGATTTAAAGAGTGTGGCCATTTGTGAAATTGCCTTTGGCCTGCCACGCCGGCTCCTGAATATTGAAACCCCCCGCAGCAGAGCGATTCGTTTAGGTAGAGACACCCAATGTCATTGTGCAAACCATCATATTTTACATAATCAGGTCAATAATTTTAGATGCTTACTAAATAGTTCCAGTTGTACGGTATGCTGTCTGAAAGTAAACATTTAAACACAAATACTCAGCTGCATATGCTGTATATTAGCTGTTTTATGGACAAGCTCACTTTCAATTACTGCTCGGCTTTGCCTCTGTCATTCAATTTAAATGGACTTCCCAATTCCCTGTGTCAATTTAACCAGTGTGCATAATGCTTTGTGCCATGATGTCAATAAATCAGAACTTACTGGTTGTCATAGCAGAGGCCTGTTAGGAGAAGTTGGAGAAGAAAGGGGGGATGGAGACCTCATCTGAAATACCTGGAGAGCCCTCTAATGGATGATGAATGGAACTACTGTTTCCCTTAATGCTTTTAGGCTCTGCAATAAAAAAAATCATTGAGAAATTGACCTCATGAAGCTATGAATGGGCATGTTTTCTAAATATGGCTGTTAGAATAATTGTTAATGCGATCAATAAGGTGATCCTGTTTGTTCTTGCTCTGGTCTCAACCCTGTATATTTATTGCCTCTAATATAGCCTTTGTTGTAGGCATATGTGTTTATTTGTTGCTGATTAAAAGACCAAATGGGGGGGGGGGGCATATAACACCATCAGCACACCTGTGTAGTTATGGGTGTCTGTTTATACAAGATGTCAGCATTGCTGTGAAAACACTGAGTGAAAGTTGCTCCATGGTTTAGGATACACAGCTTTAGTCCTGTCCCAACTTTACCAGCCATCACTTGTCAGAGACCTTAAAGACTGTAGGGAGAGACAATAACAACATCCTTTTTTTCAGGGCCAAAGGAAGTAAACCTCCTTTTTTTCCTCCTTTGCCGTCAGCCAAACAAGTTTTAAGCTGATCCCAGAACATTTACAAGCATGTCTCATTGTGTCTTTCACAATATTTTTCCTTTCAAACACCCTTCATTCTTACTCCAACTAGACGCAATGAAAAATATATCCCCATGGTCTTTTTTTCTTCTTCTGCTTCTCTGTTATATCTGTGTTTAAAAATGTATTCAAAATATTCCCCTTGGGTAAACCTTTCACAGCTTTCAGTGCCAAAAAAAAAAAAAAGAAAAGAAGAAAAAAGATAAAAAAGAAAACACCTAAACAACTTTAAAAAAAAACCCTAAGACAATGCTATTGATACCAGGCATTTACCTTTGTTCGCAACTCGATGTGATTCAAATAAACAAGTGTGCCGTGCCCTATGCAGTGATCCACAGAAATGACAGGGGCTAAAGCAAACAAGCAGTGGGAGACATGTTCAGCTGTGGTTGCAAGCCTGGAGCAAGATCTCTCTTCTAAGATGTGAGAGAGGGGCTGTATAGTCGAGATGCTCATCTGCTATTCTGTTTGTCTGTGGCAAGATGAAAGGCATTCTTACCAAATCCACTGGAGAAGAGGCATATTGAAGAGGGATTGCTTTTACTGCTGGTTGGCATGGCAGCAGAGTCGTAGTTGGCAGCTCCCAGACAGAGATTGTTTTCAGAAATGCATGTGTGCCCTCTACCTTAAAAAAAAAACGTGTTTGTTCTGATAATCTGCGTCATCACAGTGGCAGATATTTTATCTATTAATAATTGATAGGGTGAAAATGGTGTGGGAGAAAGCTTTTGGAATATTAAACACAGTTTCCTGTGCACCTCTGTGCACAATGCAACTTTTTTCTGGTAAATATTTCATTTAAGAGATTTTTTTTAACGACAGTTCATAAAGTTTGGGATACAACAGACACTTTGTTAGTGAAACGGTGATTTTCAGAAATCACTGTTTAACATGGTGAGGCTGCACACATGGCGATGTGTAATGATCAGGCAATTCTGCATAATTGATGAGCCATCTGTCAGGGAATTTAGTGAAGTTTTAGAAAGAAAGCTCTTTCAGCAACTTAAAATGCATAAAACAAAAATAAGTTAGAACTTTAGTAGATGGATGTCAGATGGTGTGAAAATATTAGTTTTGCAAAAGACTTTTGTCAATATGTTTGTTTATGTAGACAACAGTTTGGCAGTACATTTAAACATCCACCCATCCCGAACATAAAACTGAACCCCTGCACCCGCAAGTTTATTTACCTTAAGAGAAAACTCATTTTCTAGCTTTGCTCATGTCAGCCCAAGTTGCTTTGTTGAAACCATTTTAAACTGAGCAGTCAAGCTGGTGGAAAATGTAAACAATGTCCCTGAAATCCAAATATCCGAATTGGCAGCAGTAAATGAGAGGTTAGCGCGTCTGTTGACGCAAACGGCAAAGTGATTAATCCCAGACTGTTAGGAGTCAGATAAGGCTGCAGTGAAGGCAGTGCCACCTACACACATATATGCGCTATAAAATGCTGAACTACTAAACTGCATTTTTGAAGTGTTGAAGTCATTTGTTTGTCTGTATTGGCAAAGACACAACAGAAAAACCTGTGCTGTGGTTAAGAGCTATTTCATTTTATATATACACGTGTAATAGGTTTAGAAGTTTAACAGGTTGGTCTGAAGTGATGCCATCCTGAACAAATATAGGTAGATGTAGTATTATGAAGCCATAAAGGGAATAATGCTTTTGTATTTTTCCTCCGACCCTTAGCTGAAATTATTATTAGTGCTTAGTTATTTTCTTAGTTATTTCATTTAAGTTTTAACTAATTACCCCAAAGGGTATTATGGCGTTGTTGTCTTTTTTTTTCAAAGAGACATTTTTTTCTGCTTGTATAAGTTCTCCATCTGACACCTAGAAGTTATTGAAAAGTACCAAAACATAATAAAACTAATACACAGTTTTATAGCAAATCTTAGATGCTGTCACATAATTTTACTGTATATGTTAAATAGACTAGAATTTACTAAATCTACATTTTTGAAATGAGAATTTGAAACACTTTATCAAATTAGCGAGTTTAAAGGGGTCATAGAATGCAAAACTGAGTTTACATTGTCATAGATGAATAACGATAATTCAGTGGGTGAAATGGACGTGCAGAAAAGTTCAAACCCCATGGACACCTCCTTTCTATGCAAATCTCACAATTCCAAACTTCCACCATAAAACAGGCGAATCCAAACGAAGCCTCGAGTTGACGTAAACTTGGGGATGGTGCCTTATTTGGTTCTGGTCTGTACTTTTGTCACGCCCCAAAATTGACATACAGACCAGCGCACTCGTTCACTGGCCCAAGAACATGAATTGAGGTTGCAAAGATGGAAGACACTAGTTTAGCTCTTTAGCCTACAGTTGGGTTTAATTCTACAAGAATTACAAAGCAGGTTGTTTCTCTTTGGAAAATGAGCCATACCCAAGGGTGTAAATGCCGTGTTCCAGGCTACACGGAGAAAGGGGAAAATTTTCACAGTCTTCCCAAGGATCTTAATACTCGACAGGCATGGATTACTTCTGTCTATCAGAAGATCCCTGCAAAGTTTGATGCTCAGCTGTTCATTTGCTCTAAGCATTTTACCAAAGACGGCTTTCAAAATCTTGAACAGTTCAAAGCAGTATTTGCTAAACTTCTTTTACCGAAACAAGGGGCTGTTCCATCCGTAAGGCCTTTACAACAGCAAGCTGTTGTATGATTCTGTTGCTAAGCTGGTGATGGCTGAGCACCTTCGCTCGTTGTAAACCAACCAATCAGAGCACAGCTCATCTAAATATTCATGAGCATACCATAAAAGGAAGAAACATTCTAGGGCTTTTAATTGGGCTTGCGTTAGGGTGCATAGAACAGCAAATATGCCTTTTTCAGCCCAACCAATGTTACACAAGGTTATCAGACACCTTAAGGTCCAGTACCAAATACCCTATATAATTATTCTATGACCCCTTCAAAGAAAATCCTTGTCAGTGGTAATATCTATAAAACAGAACAAGTTTCTCCTTGAAGTTGGAGGTTAGTTTACTTATCTTTTACAAAAATTTCCAGGTAATTTCTTAGACTTTGTTGGAACTCACCAAAAGTTTGACATAAACTTTCAGAACTGATCTGCTTTCTCGGGCTTACTATATACTTTCCTCAAGCTGAATCTTTCAAGGACATTTTAGACAGCTTCAATTTACCAGCTATTGCCACAGAGAATAATAAGCATGTATATCCAGATTTTACCAGATATTTTCACTGAACTTTAATGGAAAGTACTAGCTATTTTCCAGAAAATTCCAGGTTCTTTCATGAAATTATCCTCAAACTCAATACTAACTTTATGAAGAAGTAAATGGTACTTCCAAGTACTTACCATGTACATTTCTAAATCTTATATTTTGTCAGGACTCACTGTGCCCGGTTAAGAACAAGGTTGTTTCATCTATTACCTGTCTGCCTTTTTCCTGTTTCCTAGGTATGACTATGTGGAAATAGAGGATCCCACCGAGAAAACGATCCAAGGTCGTTGGTGTGGGTCACAGTCTGCACCAATAAGTCAAAAATCTAGAGGCAACCAAATCATTGTACGGTTCATCTCAGATGAATACTTCTCCTCAGAGCCAGGATTCTGCATACACTACTCTGCAATTCCTGAGGTAGGTACAATATTGCTAAACACCAGGACACTGTATGAAGAAATTGTGGGTTCCTACATGTGGATAACTAAAACCATTGTAAACCATATGCCTAATTGACAAAGAGTGACGGTGCGCTGTGAAAGCGTGATTGAAAATCTTTTACCCGTGTCTTGATTTGCAATTATCTATTTCTGCTTAACAGTTTTCAAGGCTTTTGGTATCATTTGGGAGGTTTTATATTGGATTTATGTTAAAGCTTAGGAACATCTGGTACATGTGCTGTTTTATTATTACAGCTATAAAGATGATCAAATTCTACAGCACTGCACACACATTTACACAGGCAAAACAATGAAAATAAACAGTATCAACATGTGCTGCAAGGCAATTGTGGAGAGCAATTCCCTTGTTGATTTGCATGCAAAGTCTGAACGTTGATATTACGTCTAATTTATATTCCTGGAGGTTTATGTAGTTTTGTTATGCTATACAAATCTTTCTTGTTTTAACTGAATACATTTTGGTTAAGATTGAATTTTCTTTTTCCAAGATTTCTTTTCACAAATAGGTTTTGGATTGAGATTCTGATACAGACCATAGCTTACAGCTGAAAACCATGGATAAAATCAAGACAGTGCTTTTGTGTTTTGCTAGAGGAACCAAACCTCTACCATCTTTATAATTAAATTTTTGATTTATGAGGGGTTGGAGTGGTAAATCCTCTCAGATTGAACCGACAACCTTTAATGTCATGGATTAATTCAGCATACTTAAATGAAATAGACTATTGGCTCTCTCTTTACCAATATTGTTTTACTTTACTAAAAAAATTAAGCTGGTGTAATCAATAAGTTGATCAAAGAAGGCTATAAAAAGGTTTGTTCAAAAATAATAGGCCTTAGCTCGTCAACAGGTGTGATATAGGCTATATGGGCCGTTGCCCAGGGCAGCATTAAAAACGAGTGGCTGCACAGTCATATACTGTATTTAAGAGTTCTTCATAAAACATTGAAGAAACAGTGATTTACACAATCATGAATTGTCATACCATCAAGGAGATCTTGCTAAATCATTCCTAAAACGAATAATTAAAGAATCAATAAAAAGTTATGTTATAAATATTAAAGTAACAATTAGATTTGGTTATTTGTTTCCTCATTTGTTTTCTCTATATTCATATTTGCTCCTTGTGTGCAGCCAATATCTCTTTACTGCTTTAGACCACACAAGGATACATGTGCCAGATCCCTTTGTCCGAGCTTTTTCTCCAGCATAATCCCTGAGATAAACTTAAGAGACAACAGCCATGTTTTAACCTGTCATGTTCTGTTTACTTGCTTTAAGTGAACGACTCTTTGCATTAATCCTTCCGGACTGCGTTGGGAATAAGCAGGTTACTGGTAGCGTATTTTAATGCTTATTTAAGTTTTATTCTGCTTTGAAATATTTACTTTGTCCTCAAACTTCTTTTCTATATTAAATCCAATGGGAAGATTTATGACAGGAGCATAAAATAACTGGGTACTTTTGAACATTAAGGGAAAAAAAGAGGTCATGCTGTACTTCACACAGATAAAGGTGCACGGCAAAGAAACCTTAGGTAGAAACAAATGCATGTCTGCACTTTTACTTTTTTGCTAAAGAAAGTATTCTTTTAAAAAAAAAAGTGTTCTATGATGGAAACTCTCTTGACTGAACTTGCCTCTTTTAATATGTCAAAAGTTTAGTCGGTGTAAGCACCTCTCAGACCAGCAAAGCTATATAGAAAGACATTGTGTACTGTAGATCCAAATAATTTATTTACAGTTGCATCACTTTGCAAATGACATCTCTTTCCCAAACTAACATGTCTTAAACCCATTGGCCATATGAGAAGTGATGGGTTGTAACTAGTTACATTTACTCAGTTACCTGTACTTAAGTAAATCTTAGAAAATTACACACCACCATTAATTTGAGCTCCTCAAGTCGAATATGAAGTGATCAGTAGATTAGTTAGTTAGTTAGTTTAGTTGGAAATTCGTGATCCTTTCCGAATATATATATGTGTATATAT